>NC_056748.1:197349282-197434282 GCF_019279795.1 Protopterus annectens | reverse complement strand
AAAAAGAACCACTAGCAAGTCTAAATTTGGGATTTCTTATCAAGTAATTACATTTAAATGTATATATTAGATAGCTGTAATTAGTAAAGGCACAAAAGCAACAGATGATCTAGTGAGTGAATCCTTTCCCATAAGGTATGAATTTAGAGTCAAATCGCTTTCAATAAGAAAGAAATATAATGGAAAATACAAAACGGAGTCCCATAAGTGGAGATATAAAATTAGCAACATTTAAGTAGGTAGGGGGCACACTATCTAGAAGAGAAGTTCTTTAAAAATTCTAAAGGAAGACTAAACATATCATGAGGAACTCCAGTGTTATTTATTAAGAAGTAAACAGTGGGCCAGATTCCAAGAGCTGTCTCAGTGTAAGTCTTCTCTTTTTCCAAAAGACTTGCTCTCAGTGTAAGTGACTTACTTTGGTGTAAGACCTACTTATAAACAAACTTACACCAGGGGCCAGATTCCAAAAGATCTGCTACCAGGCTGCTCTTAGTGAAAGTGATCATTTAACACTGAGAGCAAGTCCTTTGAAATCAAGCACAGTCACTAAAGTCAAAGACTGAAAAAAAATGTCTTCAACTACTAAAAAGTGTAGGTAAAGTCATGAATGTGATATATATATATCATAGACAGTTAATACTGATTTATTGATTTATTTACCTATTATTCACTGGGTTCATCTCACTAGGCTGAGTTTGGCCTGGGTCTACTTGCTTATAGGGATCTTCCAAGATGGCTGATGCTGTAGGGAAGTAGCCAGTTGCTGATTCTCAGCAAGCTTCTGCTGTGCTGATTTCTAACTTTCCACAATCTGCATGAGCTATACAAACTATTACTTTATTATCTGATGATTTGCCTGACTCACTGATGCTGGACTTTTTTGCAGTGCAGAGGATAATGCTAAGTAACCCTCAACATCCTTGTAAGAAACAATATACTCAGAGACAACTATTTCAGTACCTGTTAGTGTGCAGCTTTCTTTATCATTGTTAATGATTTCAGTTCTAGTCTCACTACTGCCGTTTTGAATTTGCAGACTGATTCAGTCTGTCTTGCTGGTGCTTCTGTATCTAATATTTCAGCAAAGAGGGTCGGTATGGTAGTTTAATATTCTTATACAGGAGTGGTTTCTAAAAAAGCAAATCATTTTACTTCAGCTAAACCTGGGTTGACCAGATTACTGCAATGCAGTCTATTTGTTAGATGACAATGTAAGACACTTGTTTTGTTTACCTACAATGATCATGATGTTTGGGATTTTATTATCAGACTTGCAGATTTTCTGCTTCTGACATGAAGTCTATAATTCATTTAGGGAGAGGCTATTTTACAAGTACTTTTTTGATTCTTTCCTTTAGTGTACTAATTTGTGGATTGTTTTTATCAAAAGAGTTATATTAAACTTTAGAAAGACTTTGCTGTTGGACTACAGTTTGCAGAGTCACAGGAAGTTGTTCATTCAATGTAGGACTGATGTTCTAACTGTCCTGCATGCAAAGCTATCATTATCAGTGTGTGATGATGTCCAGGACATCAGGAAGATCACAGACTTAAAAAAATATATGGTCAGAGGATTGAGAGGAGATCGTTGATCTTTTTGTGTGGAATAATGAAACAGTGCCTGTTCCAAAGTTTATTGGTTATTATTATTATTTTTAATAGTAGTAGCAGTAGTATGTATGTATGTATTTATTTATTTATTTATACATTTATTGCTCCTTTACCAGATTGGTCTAGTGGCACCACTGCCTTTACACTGATGTCCCATTCTCTCCCTAATTGGCAATAGCCAGGCATCCCCTGGCTAAGGAAGAATTCTACAACACATTTGTGCCAGCACAGGATATCTGACTACCCCATTCCTTCCTCTACCATGAGAGTCAGGTGTTGGGGAGTAGGCCATTACTCATGTCCGATGGCATCTCCAGCCCTGCCCCATGGAGCTCCTTGCTCTTCCTTGCTCTGTGGGAAAGACCACTTGAGATACACTCACTCCTGCCCGCTACAAGAAGTATGCCTCTGCGTGCTGACTTCTCCCAGTCAATGTGCTTACATAGGGGCAGCATGTGTTTGGCAGGAATGTGATGCAGGGATGTAACACCCTGTGTACCTGGAGTTAGATATTACCAAAGCATCAAGCCAGCCACTGTCTTCTCAACAGGATAGGCAAGCTAGCAAGTTTACTCAGAGTCTCCCCTCCAATGCTCTTTCAGTGGTCAAATTGTTGGTTGACCTTTGGTCAGTTTGGGTCACAGACACCATTTCATCATACTAAATATTATTATTTGTGGCTGTGAGGGTACCATTAGGTACTCAGAACAAGCCCCAATCTTCTTATTCTTGAGGAGATAAGACATGTTTAATTAATACTTGTTCAAAAAGGATATTTTCAAATTGTGAACTGGGCTCTGCTGAACCAGGAAACTTGCAGGATGTGTGGGGGTTAGGTGGGACATACCCCTGCTGCTTGAAGAAGCCTTTCTGCCAATCCCTCCCCTGTGTCTCTTCTTTCTGAGTCTTTTCAATTCAACAGGCAAAACGTTAAGGGATTTTTACTACAGATGAGGCTAAGTGTAGATTTGAAGTGTGTGTGTGTGTGTGTGTGTGTGTGTGTGTGTGTGTGTGTGTGTGTGTGTGTGTGTGTGTGTGTGTGTGTGTGTGTGTGTGTGTGTGTGTGTGTGTGTGTGTGTGTTGGAGGCATACGACTGCTGTTTCCACCAAATTTTCTGTTTTTTTTTTTTTTCTGTGTTTTAGCCTTTGTCTGTTGATTAAGTTACACTCTTGACAGGTAAACATTTAAAAATCACCTTGACTCAGCAATACATATGCCATCAGATTATGAAAAAGGGGTTGGAATTATAGGTTCCCAGGACCTTCATTAGGAGAGGATTATATTTAATTGTCTAATATGTATGATATTTTGCTTTCTGATGAGCTTCCTACAGAGTTTGATTCCAATGGACCTTCTCTTACTGTTGCACATAAATCCACTCCCTTTTCTATTGCCAGCAGTATGAGATATCTGAAGAGTTTGAATCAGGAAATACTTTAAGCTGTGATACAAAATCGGAATTGCCTAGACATAGTAAGGTTTTGCTGAGTTTAATTCTGGTGGCTGCCAAAAAAGTAATTATTAGAAAATGGTCCTAAACCAACCATAATAGAAGCAGTGAATATAGTAAAAGAGCTAAAAGAACCAGAAGTGGGATATCAAGAAAAGGGTAGGAACAGATTACATAGAAAAAATGGGAATTGTGGGAACATTACATGCTGAATAATGTTTTGGAGTAGCAATGAGGTTTAAGAGAATGCAGAAATTGAATTAGCTTTGTACTGTTCAGTTAACAATGACTACCTAGAAGATTATATGTGATGCATACTGATTGCAACTGAAACTATGTCAATATGGTTAGTCTTCATTTATATAAATGTATGATTGCCTATGTCATAAGTAAAAATTCAATAAAGATGTTTCTTGTTAAAATGAAACACTTTACAGCCCTAATTGAAAATGACAGTTTTGCTATATTGCTTATCTTGACTGTCAACAGTATAATTAATACAATGTGCTACCCCAGTAAACAAATGTACAATAAATTAAATAAAAAATATCCTCAGGAGGTTTTTATATTCTGCAGTGGTGATACTGCTTTAGTTATGATGTTATGTGTTTTTTGAATTTTCAAGAAATTTTTCAGCAGCAATTTCAAAACCAAAGTGGAAGGTAAAGTTATTTGGTCTTTTGGTTTGGATTTATTTTCTGGTTCTGCTTGATTTATTTCTTAATACATATATTTATAGGATATACTGATTTTCATCCATGTAAAGCTGTATTGATAAATATTTGGTGGAGAGGGCCACCCCATCAAGTTATACTAATTCATACTTCTCAAACAACTCAGTTTTTTGTTTTCTTCTAATCCTTCTAATGTAGTTATTTCACAACATGTTTTTGTGGGGGGGTGACATTAATTATCATCTGAGATGCTCCACAGTAATGGTAAAGGCAAAAAATGTGGAAAATGCATAAATATATTTGCAAGTATAGAAAACTTCTGGGAGAACCTCATGTTGATCAGGACTGAATGTAGGAATGGTTAAGGAGAGGCAAATTCAAACCAAGACATGAAAGGTTAATATTGGCAGCATAAGATAGTGGGCTACATGCATGTTGGTTTACAAAGTCCAATGAACATGTGGGAGAAACAGACAAATGTAGGTTTTGTAAAACAGAATTGGAAACAGGTGCACACCTCACTGCTGGTTTGGACATACTAATGCAGAAGAACTGTATACTGAAAGGAATAATAATGTGGCAAGACTGTTGCACTGGGGATTGTGCAAACATTATGGTACTGAAGTGGCTAAAAAACAATAGAAACACGACCCACAAAGCATAATAGAAAATGGTGACGTCTATGTCAGATGAGATCATCCATTACCAAGAGTTCAAAAGACAGATGCTAGAATGGATATAGTCGTCTATGAAAAGAAGGCAAAAGTAGCATTGATCATTGAAATTGCCACACCCAGTGACTACAGTGTCTTACATAGAGAGACACAGTCATAAAATATCAGGATTTGCAGGCAGAAATAAGAGCAATGTGGAAAAAAGATACCCAGACAGTTCCAACAGTAGTAGAAACAACGGGTATTATTTATTTATTTATGTATTTATGTATGTATGCATGTGTGTATGTATGTATGTATTGCATTTGTTAACCCGGGAAAATCTACTGGGCCTAGGTGAGCCTGTTTTTAGTACAGGACCGTGGAGAAAAGCTCCACATAACATTAATAGTACATGCAAGAAAAAGCACAATATACAGTGTATATACCATCTCAATGCATGGAAATGAATATTAAACACAATGGTACAAGTTATTTACAAACATTACGCGTCATCATTGTATACAATTTGATCATTGAGGTTGTTGTTAGTCAGGTAAGGAAGCAGTTTTGATTGTTACTTGCTGGAGTTTTTAGGCATAAGCAGTTGAATTCAGGAAGTCAGAGAGAGCTCCTAAGTAGTGATATTGTAGAGGGATACAGTAGTGGATCAGGTGTTAGGAGGTACTATTTTGGCAGAGCTGCTAAGTAGTGATATTGTAGAGGGTTATAGTAGTGGATCAGGTGTTAGGAAGTACTATTTTGGCAGAGCTCCTAAGTAGTGATATTGTAGAGGGATATAGTAGTGGATTAGGTGTTAGGAGGAACTACTTTGGCAGAGCTCCTAAGTAGTGATATTGTAGAGGGATACAGTAGTGGATCAGGTGTTAGGAGGTACTACTTTGGCAGAGCTCCTAAGTAGTGATATTGTAGAGGGATACAGTAGTGGATCAGGTGTTAGGAGGTACTACTTTGGCAGAGCTCCTAAGTAGTGATATTGTAGAGGGATACAGTAGTGGATCAGGTGTTAGGAGGTACTACTTTGGCAGAGCTCCTAAGTAGTGATATTGTAGAGGGATACAGTAGTGGATCAGGTGTTAGGAGGTACTATTTTGGCAGAGCTGCTAAGTAGTGATATTGTAGAGGGTTATAGTAGTGGATCAGGTGTTAGGAAGTACTCTTTTGGCAGAGCTCCTAAGTAGTGATATTGTAGAGGGATATAGTAGTGGATTAGGTGTTAGGAGGTACTACTTTGGCAGAGCTCCTAAGTAGTGATATTGTAGAGGGATACAGTAGTGGATCAGGTGTTAGGAGGTACTACTTTAGTACAAGTACATTACCAGAAAGAATAGAGGTGTGATCTGAGAGACGTCTTAAAGAGAGCAGGATTACTGATTGTTCTGATAGAAGGTGGGAGGGAATTCCATAGTTTTGAGACAGTAAAAGAGTACAGCATTTGACCAGCTGCAAGGTTAGGTTTTTCAGCTTTCAGCATCATTGTGTTTTTGGATCTTAGTAGCCTAGTAGGGTGGTATGTAGTCAATAAGGAGAGGGAGGGGCAAGTTGAAGGCTTGTATATGAGCTTATGTGCAGTGGTTAATTGTGAATAAATGAGGTAGTGTGGGAGTTCGAGACAGTTTTAGCTATTGTAGAGATAAGCAGTAGTGTGCTGAGTTTTTTGAATTTTTTACAAATTTGGCAATCTTGTTGTAACATGAGTCCAGTTTGGTTTTCAGGGAGAACTGGATATTGGTGAGGACTGGGGCACCTATAGTACAGATGGTTGCAGGAAAGATGATGCTATGGCTTTTTTTAGCAGTAATATTAAGGTAGTATTTGCGTCTATAGAGATGTATCTAATTTTTGATGTTGCTATAGATATGGAGGTCGAATGTTAGATTTTCATCAATAATAACTCCTATCATTTTTTTTCCTTGGAATGACTTCAATGAGAGTATTATTATGGGATTGGACAGAAAAATCATTCTTGCTCAGGGTGGTAGTTTTTTTTTTGGGGTGGTATCAAAAGTTTGGTTTTATTAGGATTTAGAGTGAGATGTTTGTTTGACATCCAAGTTTCGGTGGAAGTAAAAGCATTTTGAGTAAGACATTGTAACTCAGATACAGATTTGGCAGTACAGATGATTGCAGAATCATCCACATATTGGATAACTGTGCCATGGGTAAGGGTGGTGTGGAAGTTGTTAATGAATATACTGAAAAGTAGGGGACCTAGTATAGATCCTTGAGTTATACCTGTAGTTGTGTTGAGAAAAGGTGAGAAGGAGTGTTGCAATTTGGTGGATTTTTACCTGCTGGTGAGATAGTCTGAGAACCAGTTTAAGGCATGGGGTTAGAGACCTACGTTGGTGAGTTTTGTGAGCAGAAGGGGATGTGAAACTATGTTCAAGGCCTTGGAGAGATCCAGGAATAATGAGGAGACTATGTAACTGCCTTCATGAGCCCAGTTTACTGTGTTCATAAAGGATATGAGAGCAGTACAGGTACTATGACCTGGCCTGAAGCTGTGCTGTGTGGGGGAAAGTATCTGGCTTTGGCAAGGTAGTTAGGAAGTTGAGTGCGAATATATTTTTCTAATATTTTAGAGATGGGCGAGAGGATAGCAATGGATCGGAAATTAGAGAAATCATAGTTGTTGCGACCTTTATGGAGTGGAAGAACAAATGCTTTCTTCAATATGTTTGGTATACTGGACTCCTGAATATATCTATTGAGGCGTATGCTGAAAGGATAGGCAATGGAGTTTGCAGATAGTTGTAGAAATTCAGCAGGTAAATTGTCTGGTGAGTTAATACGTTTGAGTTTATGATGTAGTTTTTTATAGTGGAAGTTGGTATAGGTGAGAATGAGAACAGAGGAGTAGTAGAAGAGTGTAAACTGGGAGATTCAAGTGGGCAGGGGTCTATAGGTGGGAAGAGTGAGTTTAGCTATGGTGTCGATAAAATATGAATTGAAGAGCAAGGCTATCTCAGTGGGAGTTTTATCTGGATTAGGGCAAGGATTGTTATTTTTACCTGGATGGAGTAGGGAATTGATTGTGCTGCAAAACTTTTGGGGGTTTAGTTTGTGAGGGTCTTGAAGGCTTAGGAAGTGTTATTTTTTATTTTTAATCACTAGTCATTTTGTCTGGTTGTGTAATTGTTTATATTGAATGCGGTCATTAGGATTTTTATTTTTTTGCCAGGTTTTCCAAGCTTTATCCCTAGCAGACATAATTAGCTTTGTGTGTTTGTTAAGCCAGGTTGCCTGTTTAGCTTTTATTCTTTTTAGGCAAGGTGTGGCCAAACTATTTAAAATTCTAAGAAATGTTAAATTGAAGAATTCAACAGCCTCATGGAGAGGGAGATATTTGAGTGGGGTCCAGTTGATCCTTTATAAAATGTCATTAAAGGTGGGTGAAGTGAGATAAATCTCTGGTTTGCTTAACATGGTGTGTGCTTAGGACTGAGGCGGTCTTACAAGTTATAAAGGCTGGTAAGTGGTCACTAATACTGTTACGTAGTGTGCCAGAGGAGGGGATTTTGTTAGGATTGGAGACAAGTATCCAATCCAGAACTGAGCCATTGCCTGTTTTATTGTTGGGCCTGGTTTTATTAGCTGTGCATAGTTATATAGGTTTATGCTGGTGGAAGGGTCCTGATTAGCAATAGCAAGCCAGTTATGTTAACATCCCCTAAGAGCCAGTTATGTTAACATCCCCTAGGATAATGGCATCATTTCTAATGTTATTAGTTGATCAAGCAAGAATGTCTTCAAGTATAGGAATGTTGTTGCCTGGGGGGATGTATATGACTATGACACAAAGGTTTTTACTGCTATTCATTTTTAGAAAGGATTCTAGCATCTCTGCTGTTGAGAATTGTGGGACAGGTTTTGTGTACTGAACTACAGTGAAGGTGTTTGGGCATATCTAGGCAATACCTCCCCTTTTTTATGTCTATTCTGATGCAGTTATAAATAGGGGGTAGGAATTTGGCATCTTTGATATAAGGTTTTAAAAATGTCTCTGTAATGGCAATGACGTCTGGTTTGTTTTTGTCTAACCAGGCATGTAGGTGTGGTATTTTATTTCTAATGCTTTGGAGATTGATGGCAGTGAAGTTTAGGGACTTTAAGGAGGTTGAGGGATTATAACAGGTTGGAGTGGGACTAGGGTTTGGATGTATATTACCGCACTGACTTAGGTTGCTGTGGTTGAGGAGATTTACAGGTTGCAATTTATTTTTAATAATAAGGACATTGTTTAGAATTGAGTTTTTGTTGTGGTGGTTTTGATGGGAGAGGATTTTAAGTTTGATTTGTAAGATTAAGTTTGTGGCATACAAAGTAGGCCCTACTGAGGAATAGTTGGGGATAGATTGTATAAGTATGGTTGTTGTAGCAGTAGGTTCATAAGGTATGTGGGTTGTGTGATGAGATGCTAGTTGTAGAAAGAGATAGAGGTATAGAGGGAGCAGAAATAGAATAGTTTTGGAGGTGAGAGATATTTTATAGGGTTGTGCGTTATTATGTTTGTGAGTATGATGTTGTTTGTAGGACTAATAAGGTGAATGGCAGTGATGGTGTTATAAGTAGCTAATGGTAGGATAGGTAGAGTATTGAGTAGAGATAGAGAGATAGGATAAAAGGAGTAAGTAAAAATGAATGATGTGAGGTGGGTAGAAGTAATGTGAGAGCAGGGTACATGAAGTGTAGAATAGTAGTATTTAGCGGTGTGGAAGATAGAGTAGTGGAGTAAGTGAGAGATGCACAGATAGTAGATGAGATAGGAGGTGGTGGGTGGAGTAATGTAGGTTAGGAGGATGTAGTACAGGGAGGAGGTTGGATAGGTAGGATAACAAAATAGTCTTATAAAAAAGATAAAGATAAAAAGGTCTTATAAAAAAGAATATACAATCTTACTTAGATATCTTACCAATAAATGTAACCTCATACGAATTGCAGGAGTCATTACTGGCCATATTGCAGTTGCTGCGATGAGCACTTATGGCAGACATCAGAGATTGAAACAATTCTAATTTCATGAACTTTAATTTTACTTTGACTTAGGAATGGGGTCCATTCCAGTCATGCTATTAGAAACCCAAGAGACTTGGTGAAATAAAAAAAAATAAAGTTTTTTAAATACATTAAAGAATGCTTAGCTGTAGCATCTCAGTCGTGGTTGACTCCAACCTCTCCAAGAGATTTCATTTGTAAGACAGTTTCCCTGAATTTTAAAACTAGATACTTGTTTATATTTCTTATTTCCAGGAGATGAGTTTTGTATAATAGCTTTCCCTGATCACTTGCTTATTTAGGGTATTTATGACTCTTCAGATCAGGTTTGTCCTTTAGATAAGGTTCTAAAACAATCTGGTTTCATTTTGACAGGTTGTACTTTTCAGAGTTTAGTGGTAGCGTTATGGCATAAGCATTTGAATATGCATCATTTTTACTCATCTTGGATTGTCTAGTTGCAAATTTATAAAAAGAACCTTTCAAGAATGTTAGAGATTCTCATTTTTACCAGACATTGCTCACTGAATTAAACTTAGGTTTTGTAAATAGCATTTCGCTATACTTTTTTTAAAATAAATCTGAAGAAAATTATCTTTTATGTAAAAATGCTGTCTGGAGTCCTAAACAAATGTTTTTCCCCTTTTGACTACTACACTGAAGCTAGACTTTTATATTAGTCCATTTTCCAAGGGATGAATGGGAGCATGGCTATTTATAAGCACCACTTTTCAAAAGAAACATCAATCAAATTAAACATTTGATCACTTTAATAATAACTATTAATTGCCAAGAATGTAGACTTAAATTTTAAACAAACGGTGTCACACTTTTTACTACAGCCATGATAAAAATCATCACAGTCAGTTTATATTTAGGTGGTAATGCCTTGTGGAGTCAAAAGAGGTTTTAAACAATGATCCTGCATTTTTTTTCACTTGGGTGTTTTAATGGAATGTGAGAATGCAGTATAGTGGTATTATGTTCTGTCAGCTTCTTCAGTGACTTAGACCAAGTCATTCTGTTGACCATACATCCTTAACCAGTGTACCTTTCCTACTCAAGCAAAAAATGTCCAAACGAAAAAAGGCAGGCTGTTAGACTGAACGAATATAAACCAGATAGCCGTTTATTAAAAACTGAGTGAGCGCTTTCGGTAGGGAGAACTTCCCCACCTTCTTCAGACAATTGTTTTACAAGTCTGATAAAATTTCATACCATTATATACTATGCATAAATATGACATCACAACTGGCTGTTACAAGTTAAACAATTAACTTAAATTCTAAAAATCTATTAACTACCATCAAACACATAAAATGTGTGCAAATTAAATGAAAACATGATTTATACTAAAATAAGAAAAAGAATGATAATAGCAGCTAGCAGCCTAAACATCTTAAAAATTTTTAGAAATAGTGAAATCCACCAGTGTCATTTAACTAATAAAAAATACCAACATTTTTTTTATATAAATACATTTTGGTATAAATATACATATGGTGGTAAGTGAAGAGAGGTTTTTAAAGTATTTATTAAAGTATTATTTTTCTTATTTTAGTATAAATCATGTTTTCATTTAGTTTGCACACATTTTATGTGTTTGATGGTAGTTAATAGATTTTTAGAATTTAAGTTAATTGTTTAACTTGTAACAGCCAGTTGTGATGTCATATTTATGCATAGTATATAATGGTATGAAATTTTATCAGACTTGTAAAACAATTGTCTGAAGAAGGTGGGGAAGTTCTCCCTACCGAAAGCGCTCACTCAGTTTTTAATAAACGGCTATCTGGTTTATATTCGTTCAGTCTAACAGCCTGCCTTTTTTCGTTTGGACATTTTTTGCTTTAGTTTTGTTTGTGGTCTTCATTTTACCTTTCCTACTCAATCAGAGACTAATTCAGTGTGTGTTTTCTCTGATTTTCTTTTGGGGTCAAATTTGAGTCCCTTCAAAAGATGTATAGTTTATTATTCTCATCCATTCCATGGCTTCATTACTAGCATTAATAGATAGGTGGCAAAGGGGTACTGCTGATTTTTGATGTGCACTTACAGTTATGCAAATTTCCACATATGATGATCTGTTTTTCCCATAGGATGTATTTTATTATCAAGAAATTATGGCAAAACATTATTTTCTTGATACCTGGGCTGATTATCCCTTTCTTTGTGTTCCTGTATTTCTGCTCATTTTAACAGATGTGTTTCTTTTCCATTATGCTATAATAGTTATAGAAGTTATACTTTAGCAAGTTTCCTGCAAAAATGTCATGGAAATGGACAAAATAAACATACCACCAGGTGGTCAAGAAGCACAGACAATTTTAGATGCTTACAATAGTAAAGATCATCATCTATTACGTATATGCACCATAAACAAGAATAGAGGGTATAATATGATACTTACTGGGGCCAGTCCAAAATCTGTTTTTGTTGAAGTTTAAAGCACTGTAAACAGTACAGGAAGAAATGACTGCACTGTGTACAGTGCAGGAAGAAAGGACTGTCAGGAAAGGAAAGGAAAATATTTTGCAGGAAATGCAAAAAAAAAAAAATACAGGTTGAACGTGATATGATTTGAAAATAATATGTTATATATCAACCTCTGAATGTTCTGCCTTCTAATAATTATAATGGTGTTCGACAAAGTGACAGATTACAAAACCATCAAACTGAAAACATGAGTGGATTTAACAATACAAGCAACACTATTTTTCAAGGGGGCAACTCGAACACAACGAATCTCCCCAGGAAAAAACAACAGAATGCAACAGGACACAGGAAGACGAACAAGAAACAGACGTAAATGCTAATGTTCATGTTACATCAACTATAGAGAGACATTTCATTGGAGATGATTTTTATATTAGTTTGGACTGTCCCCTTGCTTTAAATGATCTTAATGGGAATGATTTACATGACTGTCATGCAAATGCAATGATTCTAGTTCCTGTGTTAAAGTTAAGAATAGAGACGCAGACTTCAATGTGTTTACTTATTCAGCATTTGTTGTGGATACTACACTGGCTGACATTCTTTCCAAAGGTCTCATATTTATTCCAACACATAGGGCTAATATAGCCAGTACTCTGATTAAAATTATTCGTACAAAAATTCAATTTAAATTTGCTACTAGGAGATTCTTGTTATAGAAGTAACACATGCAGACTTTCTAGCACATACAGTCCACCACTGAATACATTATTATTTATTTTTCAGAAGGTTTGTGAGATGGATATGAGGGTGGCTTTACATATGAAGTTATATAATAACCAGCATAAAAATAATTTGAGGGAAGTCCAGTGAGAACTTTTGAATAATTTAAGGAATGCAACAGTTTGGATTATGAAACGGGACAAAGGCGGAGGCCTTGTTTTTATGGACCCCAGTGATTACCATGACACAATGAAGGCTATCTTATTTCCCCCAAACTATCAGTTAGCTTCTCTTTGTGAAGTGAATAAGGCATACCAGGGGATAAAAGTATAGCTGAATGATTTATTCATTGAAGCAAGAATAGATGTGGACTTATTCACTTATTTGAGTATGCCTGCACCTTTGATACCTACTATTTTTGGGATACCAAAGGTGCATAAAGATTTGAATAATCCACCTTTGAGACCTATAGTCAATGGCAGGGACTCTATTATGTATGCCTGTTCTAAACTTGTAGATAATATGCTTAAAAAATATCTAACAACTGAAAAATATATATGTAAGGACTCTTGGACCTTCTTACAGAACATCAGTGATTTGTATTTCAAACCTGATTACAACTTCTTAACAACAGATGTTAGGGACTTATATACCTCTATTCCTCATGATACAGGAATAGAACGGGCCTCAATTTTGTTAAAAAGAAAGGGAGCTACTGATTCAGATATTTATTTAATCACTGAATTATTAGACATCATCCTTATGAATAACTTTATTTTCTATGAGGGTGAATATTTTTTGCAAAAAAAACAGGGTAGCAATGGACTCCCTTTGTGGGGGCAGCTTTGCTAACCTCATGATGGCACAGTGGAAACACAAATTTCTATTTAAGAATAATGAGTTTTCTGACAGAATCTACTACTGTACCCACTATTTGGATGATGCATTTATTATACTGAATGGAGACGAAATTATAGCAAGGGATTTAATAACATATTTGAATGGGACAACGTCTTTCCTAGTATTCACATATACTTTTCAAACTGTTAAAATATCTTATTTAGATGTGGAATTAAGGAAAGACCTTTCCCTTAAGAGATAGCTAGCTAAGATATATAGGAAAAATACCTATTCAAATAGTTTTTTGCATTATTCAAGCTTGCATCCATTACACCAGAAATGTTCGGTTGTCAAAGGGCAACTCATTAGAGCTGTGAAAATGGTTACATTAGAAGTGGATTTTTTCGAAGAAATAACACTCATGAAGAATATATTCATTAGACAGTGGTATCCCATAGATTTATTGGATAGCTTAATTCAAGAAGTGTCCCATAAAAGGTCTATTGGCTGATATAAGCCTATTTTAACAAACATAGGAGAACACGTAGTTGTTGCCACCCATCCCATGGAAAAGCATTCAGGAATTCTGAGTGATGATAATAGTAAAGGTACAAACTTTAGTGTAAATTTGATTACCCCTTATTCAGTGGACACCAACTGTTTGAAATATATAATAACAACAAACTGGAGGTTCCTAATGGATGACCCTAATATCAGAAATAAAGTAGATAAACAACCAATGTTTGTGTTTAGAAGGGGTTATAACATAAATAACATGTTTGAATCTAGATTGGCACCATGGGTGAGAAGTTCTGGAATGTTTAAATGTGAAACTTGTGCTTATTGCAAGTACATTGACATAGGCAAAGCTTTTATGGTTAATGATGTGAAATTCAACACAACCAAAAAGTATAACTGTAATTCTAAGATGGTTGTTTATTTAGCCAAATATCAGTGCTGTGCTGGTTTTAATACTGGAAAGACCAAGCGGAAATTAAAAGAACAGATATATGAGCACTTGTACAGTAGTCCCAGGAAAAAGTTAGATAATACATTAGCCAAGCATATTATGGACAACCCTGACCACCTATTTGAATTTAGAGATAGATCAAGTAAATTTTAATCCAAGAGGTGGGCCTCACAGTTTAAAGCTGGATAGACTTGAACTTTGTTGGCAGCTACACCTTAATGCCCATAACTTTCCAGGGCTAAATGACATGTGCTCTATAACTTACATATTAAAGTTAAAAAGTTTAGAAAGATAAGACAGAATGTGTCTTTTAGACAAAACACAGATTGCTTATTTTAGTTCCTATTTTTATTATTTATTTTAAGATACTCTTTCACTTTTTTGTAAATGGTATAAATTAATATGTTTTATGTATACTTGTCACGTATTATATGGTCGGTTTTAACTACATGATATATACCTTTATTTATAAAGGACGCTAATCATGTGACTTTTGGGAGGGTTGTTTAAATGAGGGTTTGTATTATGTTTTATATATGATGAAGTCTGAGTAATATCTCAGACGAAAAGTGCTTAATAAAATTGTGTTTTGGTTCAGCAGTTCCCCGTGTATTGCCGTTATTTATTTCAGTTATGGTACCTTGTTTCTGTTTTCAGTTAATGCAGACAGTATGAAAAATGAGCTAAATGCAGAGGAGATGAACATGAGAATGAAAATGTTGCAAATAATGAAACTGAAAATGAAAATTAGGAGAGCATGCCAGTATAAGGAATAGATGACACTTTAGTGATATATGGTAATAGACAACATGTGGTGAAGACATAATAATCGTGTGGATTTAGTAACACTGGTGAAAAAGGTAGTGAAGGTTATACTGCACAGGAAGCCAATGGGAGTGTCAGCATAATGGTTAAGGCCTTCCCCTGACTGACACAAAGTGCAACGTTTGATTTTTACCTCCAGTTATTGGCTAAGTTAAAAATGGCCCTTGCCAAGTTTTCACCTATGACAAGATAAAAAAAAAAAAGAAAGAAAAAAGCATGAAAAAAGGGAATGGGTATTTTATATATATATATATATATATATATATATATATATATATATATATATATACATACATGTGAACAGTTTAATAAGTAAGTTGAGAAGGTCAGTAGTTCTGAACTGGAGTTAGGAGGTAACACAAACATGCCATGTCTTTTAGACACCTGGAATGTGCAAGAAAAGCTGTGACTTGAAAAGGTAATATGGTCCATAGGTGTTGATAAATGCTCAATGACAGTCTTATCATTCAAATATAAAAATCACAGATTATGGCTATGATAATAGAAGGAGATGAGACATTAAACATGTGAGAGCAAGGCAAAGAATATTGCTGAAAGAGATAAAAAGAGTAAACATTTTCTGAAGAAATAAATGTGCTTATAATGGTAAACAATGAAATGGTTGCAGTGGAACATTTTAATTATGATGGTAGAAAAAAAGAGAGGAAGAGTAGATAGCACATGAAGAAATATAAAGAAATTATCAAACACAGAAATTTTGAAATACTTAAAATGGATAAGTTTCACCTATCATAAGGGTAATGTAAAAAAAGAAATGCACTTCTCTTTTATTTTCATATACACTAAAGGAAGAAGGGTGAAAGCATATAATTGATATAATTAGTTTCACTGACCACTGTGGAGTTCAAGGAGTATTTGGTAAAAATGAGGGAAGAATCAAGATAGATGATCATTTAAAGAGGCTGAGTTTAGAATGAAAACATTTTGAAGTAGGGAGAACTTAGGTTAAATAACTGTAGGAGGACCATACTCAGATGAAGAAATTGTATGGAACCTGGACTGAATGCTGTTTGATATCTAAGTAAAAATATCAAAGATTATATTAATATGAAATAAGTGATACATTAAGAAAGAAAGAACCATCAGGGAGATGACTTTGAAAAAAATGTATAAAAATAAGATATAGAATAAGTGAAAGAGACAATCATATTAGAAAAATTGTGAATGGATAAAAGATGATTAAAATGCATTTTTGAGAGTAAAAAAACTAATGTTATAAAGAAAGAATAATTCATAATGACAGGTTTAAAAGACAATGAAGGTGAGGTATGTGTTAAAGTAGGAGCAGATTATGAAGGAGGTAGAAAAAGTGTTGTAGATGATATACAAGGGAAAACAAAGAAAAGACAAGTGTCTTGTGAAAATAATAAGAGGAAAGTAAAACAAAAGAAGTACAGATTGAACTTACAGCACAGCAGTTAGAGATGTTGGTGAGTGAAGTTATTAAAGAAAGAGTTCCAGGTGCTGGTGGGAAAGGACACATCATTTATAAAAGGGTTCATTAATGTGTTAAATAAATGCCATTAGCAAGGGATAATGTAAAGAATATGATAAAGATTATTATAAAATTTGTAAATAAGAGAAGAGGCAAAAAGAACGTATATAACTGGAGAGCCATGCCATTATATTTTGTAGGTTCAATGTTGCAGAAGAGGTTGTCAGAAGGAATGATCGACATACAAAATGAGGGTATATGTCGAGAATAAAAAAGAAGCAAGTAAAGGAGATGTGAGTTTTAATAATAAAAGTAGTGCATAATATTGTCATAGACAGGGATGAATGCAAGTTAATGGCACATAATGCAGCAAAAACATAATCGGAATCTTCGACAAATTAGCAATATATGAAATAGTTATGGATTAGGAGGAAACAGATTAATTTACTGAAGTGGTAAATTAGAGGTGATAATTTAGACTTCTATGCAATAGATGTGTGGTTAAAATGGTTAGACAGATAAAGGGGTGAGACAAAATTGTCCATAAGTGGTGTTACATTTTGTTTAGTTATGAGCACAACAAAATAGAGGTATAATAAAGTAATGAATGCAAGACTGAGAATGAAACAGGAAACAAAAGATAACATATGTATTAGGTTATGTGAATGAACTAAATGTGTTAAAATATTTTTAAAAAATTAACTAATAAAGGGAAAACCAATGGAATAACAGACATAGCATGTGGAACATATTTTTTCAGAGAAAGAAATAGCAACATTAGGCATTGTATTTTTTGGAAGAGGCAAAGTATTTAGAGACAGTTGGAAGAGATAACACACAAATGTAAGGAAACTGTTAATTTATGTTAAACTTTACATTTTTATCTTGAAAAATATTTAAATGAAATTTGTTTCTACATATTACCAGAAAAATAAATAAATAAATACACATTACACTTTTTGGGGGATTCAGAATTTAGCCCAGTATAAAACTGAACAATATATAATGAGAAAATATGGCTAAAGTTGCTGAATCCATTTCTTTCTTTCTCTTTTTCTTTTTTCTTCATTCCTTTCCTTCTCTTTCTTTCTTTTTCTTTCTTTTTTCTTCTTTTTCTTTCTCCATCTTTCTTTTTTCCTTCCTTTCTTTTTCTTTCTATCTCTCTTTCTTCCTTCCTTTCTTTCTTTCATTCTTTTCTTCTTCATTTTTATTTACTTATTTATCTTAGTTTGTTTACCAGAGTAGCACACTGATCACTATAGACCATTTATAGACACAGCCTGCGTGAAGAGATTCACAAAAAAGAAAACAGAGTAAATTCACAAACACAGAGTAATCACAGAAGGTAGATAATCCCATAGACAATTGATTCAATACATAATTAATATTATCATAGTAGAAAATCAAATATCAATTAATTTTAGTAATAAGTATGAGTGGGAAGCAGCAGCTCAGAACAGAGGATCACAGTAGAAGTAATGCAGGTGAGGAGGGACTTAGGCTGTGTGTCCAGTGTAGAAGCACTTGCAGTCAGATTTATGATGAACATGTCTTTTTAGCTGAGCTTTTAAGAGGGGCAAAGAGCAGACATTTTTAAGGTGAAGGGGGATGGATGTCAGAGTTTGGGTGCAAGAATGGAGAAGGAATGGTTGGTAAAGTGCAGTTTAGTTTGGGGTGTCTGGAGTGAGGGATTTAATTGAGAGAGGTTATGGAGGTTGTAGCTGTTGGCTTTATTATGGTGTTTAGCTGCTAGAGGTAAAAAAGCTGAAGTAGTTGGAAACAAGAGACCCTAGGAGAAGCTCAACTCTGTTGGAGACTTGTAGTCACTTGGCCCTGGAGAGGGCGATGCAGTGGTGTTTCTGTGGCAAGGAAATGGAAATGAATCAGCAGATTGCATTTACAAATGACTGTAGAGTGGATGATTTTTTAAGTGGCTGTGGCTATGATGGGGAGCTCATATTCACGTTAAACAAGGATGAATCTTTTGCTTATTGCAGCTCTAGCTGGTCCAGAGAGAAAGGGAGATATTTTCCAGGACCAGAATAAAAGAGAAGTGATCTTATTCCTGGTGTTTTAAATGTGACTGTGGAAGTTAAATGACTGATCTGTCCATAAAGCTAAGTATTTAAAGGATGTGGTTGTTTCTAGTGGGCAACCATTGAGATCTGGGATATAGCTTTACATTTACTTTATATTTTAATAAATGTTATCACAGAAGAAGAGCATGTATTGGAAGACTGAGTATACTAGAAATGTGAAGAGAACTGGAAAAATGTAAGGGAAAATAAAAACAAATAATACCAAAAATGTATGTAGACATGAAATATTTTGCATTCAGCACAGTGAGCCAACACATGGGTGACATGAGCTATTCAAATTGGCGCATGTCGTACTTAAGGACAGCTAGCCATATACTGGGATAGTTAATTAAGCAGTACCACAAATGTGCAAGTGTAGAGAGCCAAGTAAAGAAATTCAAAACATAAAGCACAGAAACCTGGGTACACAGCAGTCCACACCAGATTGTGTAATTCTGCAAGAGCAGAAAGAGCTACTCACAGACTGTGTTTATGAAATCTAAAGTACTGCATGAATGAATAAGACTTTATTTAATAATACATCATTGGCAAGCTACCACAAAGCACTGCAGAAAGCTACATAGCTATACAGTATTTGCAGCTGTAGTGTTATGCTGTCCACATATTGCATAAAACAGAAGGAAAGGGGTGTATAGGGCGTTATTGACTAAGGGGGCTACAAGCAGAGGGTCACAAGAAAGGCAGTGTATATCAGGAAGCAGGATGGAAAAGATAAGCTATTCTTATTTTATTTTTGTATTTATTTGTTTATTTATATTTAGTTAGTTAGTTTGAGGATACGGCCATATTATTCTTTAGTTGTAGGTAAGGGAAGAGGAGAAGGCTAAAAGGGAAAACAGGATAGGGAAGGAGGTTAGAGAATTATGCATGGCCACACTGACACATAGAGAATAGTACAGACAAAGAGGGCTGGAAATGCAGATGCTAGGATGTAGTCATGTGGGATGGGGAGAGAGACAAATTGTGACTAGGAGCATTGGACTAAGAACAGAATAGTGACGTGACAAATGTGGAAGAAAGCACATACCTGTGATGATAGTGTGGAATATGAATATCACTCTGGCATCCCTCATGAAGGGCCAGAAGCACATTACTGGAATCTAAAACCACTTACTAGATCAGGTTGGCTGGTGGTATGACCATACCCACCCCCAGTGGCCCACTTGTAGGTCCTGGTTGGATGGGTGAAACTGTAATCTGTCCTAGGCAGCTCCAGGCGGTTCTCCTTCTGAACTATATACCGGCCCGCTGCTCTCTTTGTCATAACCTGCACAACCTTATTTAGCTGTGGCAGGGCCACTTTCAGCAATCCAAGCTGCCTCTCTGTGCGGGTGTAGGAATACACCCCAGTGAGGTACATTAGTCTCACTGCGATCGTCCACAGCAGCCACAGCACCAGTATGGGTGGGATGTGGAGAAAGGGTCTGGTGACCACAGCAGCCACAGCACCAGCATGGGTGGGATGTAGAGAAAGGGTCTGGTGACCACAGCAGCCACAGCACCAGCATGGTATGGTTAGAAAATTAAATGCTCCATCAAATTCAAGAGAATTAAAGGTTTCCAAAAAGTTCCATGAATCACAACATATTTGAGTCTCTCCCCCAAAATATTTTTTTCAGTTTAAGATAAACTAATTTAGCTTAAGCATAAGTTATTGACCGCCTTCCATCCACAATAAGGCGTAAAGGGGGTTCTCCAGGTCTTTATGGATCTTAGGTATTCCAAATAGTGGAATAACAGGGGCTACCATATCCCCCTATACACCCTATTGTAGATGGAAGGTGGTCAATAACCTCTGCTTGTGCTAAATTAGCTGATCTTAAACTGAAAAAATATTTGTGGGGAGAGACTCAAATATGCCGTGATTCATGGAACTTTTTGGAAGCCCTTAATTCTCTTGAATTTATTGGAGCATTTAATTTTCTAACTATAGACTTCAAAGACTTGTATAATGTAATTCCACTGGAATTGGGTATAAGTTGGGTTAGGGATTATCTGTTCAAAAGAGGTGTGGACAATAATGAAATTAATTTAATTGAATTTCTTTTAGACATTATATTGTCTAATAATTTCATCTTGTTTAACAAAGACTATTATTTACAAAAAAAAAAAAAATGGTGTGGCGAAGGGGTCACCATGCAGGGAGAGCTTTGCTAATTGTGTGTTGGCCTATTGGGAGAATGAGTGTTTATTCAAAGGGGAAATGTTTAAAGACAAGTTATACCGGTATACTCATTACACTGATGACATTTTTGTTATTTGGAAAGGAGACTATGATTCAGCAGTTGAATTTGTCAACTATATTACAACTTCGACGTTTTTGAATTTTACCTTCCATTTTGAGTCAGATTCTATTCCCTTTTTGGATGTTATGATTTCTAAGGATGGACCCAATAAGAGGTATTTGGCTAGAATTTACAGGAAACCAACATACTCAAGCACTTTTTTTACATTTTAACAGCTGCCATCCGTACCACCAGAAGAAGGCTGTAATTAAAGGGCAATTAGTCAGGGCCACCAGGATGTCCTCTTTAGCGACGGTATTTCAAGGGGAATGTGAAACACTTAAGAAAATGTTTTTCAAAAGGGCTTATCCACCATATTTAGTGAATCAAGTAATAGCTGAGGTCACTGAAAAGAGAAGGCTTCATATTTTTAAACCAATCTTGAATAAGTGGGGAAATATTGAGGTTTTAGCTTCAATCAGTAGTGACAGCTTAGGTGAAAAGGAAGTGGATGGATACCTAAACATTGGTTATATCTCAAGTCTTATTACTGTTTTTTCCATGGATGCTCCCACCTTATGAGAGATTGTTTTGAAAAATGGGGGTTGGATTAGCGAGGATGCTCACACTAAGCATAAGTTAGGTGAATAACCTAAAGTAATTTTTATAAGAGGATGTAATTTAAAAGGGTTGTTGGGGAAACAAAAGGGACCCTAAGTATGCAATATTGAGATATTCAAATGTGGTAGATGTAATTTTTGTAAATACATAGAGGTTACAAAGAAGTTTCAGATAAATAATTACATGTATACCACTCATGGAAATACAATTGTTACACCATGGGAGATGTCTATTTGGCTAAGTGTTTTACATTGGAAAAACTGAGAGGCACTTGAGACAGCATATCTATGAACACCAGTATAATATAGGGAAGCTGAACACCACTAATGCCCTTGCTAGACACATTATTGGGAATCCCAGACACTCCTTTTCTTTTCTGATGATTGAACAGGTATGTATGGATATTAGTTGGGGACCTTGGTCACTGAAATTGGAAGAAAGAGAGCTCATATGACAGCTTAGACTAAATGCCCATGTGTACCCAGATTTAAATGACCATAGTACTTTAAAATGTGTTTTAAAATTAAAATCACTGGAAAAGTGATGTTGTATTTGTAAATGTTTGATTATTGATATGTGTTTGTATACATTTTAGAAAGAAGAAATATATACATATATTTTTAATTTGAGTTTTAGGGAAGCATAACTGTAAATGAGGGGAAAGTGTGTGATGTCATTTAATTTGAATTTGAATTTTTTATTTAAGCTGTGAAACGTATGTTTGTAATTGTCTGAAGAAGTTCATTTATATTAGTGGATGAAAGAGCTAACAAATAAATTCTTTTGGAGATATTTTTTGGAACTAACCTCTGCCTTCTTTTTGGTTTTACACAAAACTTGGAAAATGCATTGGTCGACTGGCATGTGATCAACTTGCAGATCCCAAGTTAGCATAATGTCAAACCAAAAATGATCAGCTACACTACAGCGAATGGGTAGTGTAGATCAATATTTTGGGTTTGACATTGTGTAGGGAGGTTGTGGTTCACTGAGGAACAGAAAATTAACCCATTGCCTCACTGTAGTGCAATCTGAGAGCTGGTATGTGTAATGTGCAGGGTAGCATACCCCTCCCTGCAAAACAGTACAATTAATGTATCATTGACTGTTGAGTGTAATGATATGTTAATGTGCATAGCATGGGTGACTGACGTCACCTGCTACTATGTCGAACTCGTCAAACCAGGAAGTTCAGGTATGTCATTTCTGACGTTCTACCTTTTACACGTGTCAAAAATCAACATTTTCCATCAACATTATGGTCATTCAGCGGAACCATTTTCCAGAATATGATAGTAAACCAAATAGCAATACAATGTTACATATATACTGTACCACTCATGGTGATCATACCTAACCTCCATTTCACACAATGTTACACATATACTGTACCACTCATGGTGATGCCAAGGAGTTACCTTGATGGTCTTGTACCAAGTGGCTATAGAGAATTAAAGTGTTTGGCTCTAAGCCAGTGGTTTTGGTCCATTTCATTCAATGTTACACGTATACTGTATCACTCATGCCGATGCTACCTAACCTCCATTTCATACAATGTTACACATATACTGTCCTACTCATGGTGACGCTACCTAACCTGCATTTTATACAATGTTACACATATACTGTACCACTCGTGCTGATGCTACCTAACCTCCATTTCATACAATGTTACACATATACTGTACTACTCATGGTGATGCTACCTGACCCTCATTTTATACAATGTTACACATATACTGTACCACTCGTGCTGATGTTACCTAACCTCCATTTCATACAATGTTATATGTATACTGTACCACTTATGGTGACACTACCTAACCTCCATTTCATACAATGTTACACATATACTGTACCACTCATGGTGACACTACTTAACCTGCATTTTATACGATGCTACACATATATTGTACTACTCATGGTGATGCTACCTGACCCCCATTTCATACAATGTTACACATATACTGTACCACTCGTGCTGATGCTACCTAACCTCCATTTCATACAATGTTACACATATACTGTACCACTCAATGTGATGCTACCTAACCTCCATTTCATACAATGTTACACATATACTGTACTACTCATGGTGATGCTACCTAACCTGCATTTCATACAATTGTACACATATACTGTACTACTCATGGTGACGCTACCTAACCTGCATTTCATACAATGTTACACATATACTGTACCACTCCTGGTGACGCTACCTAACCTGCATTTCATACAATGTTACACATACACTGTACCACTCATGGTGACGCTACCTAACCTGCCTTTTATACAATGTTATACATATACTGTACCACTCATGGTGACGCTACCTAACCTGCATTTCATACAATGTTTCACACATACTGTACCACTCATGGTGATGCTACCTAACCTGCATTTTATACATTGTTACACATATACTGTACCACTCATGGAGATGCTACCTAACCTGCATTTCATATCCAGGAAGACTTTCAGTGTTCCTGTGAAACAGTTCATCGAGCTGATGCCTATACTGTTCCTCTTTCTTGGTGATAACTGTACTTGAAAACAGCTCCTCATTCATACCAAGCATTAACATATTGAACGCACCATCACATAGGTCCAGCAGTGCTCCCTTTCATTTTTCAGAAGGGGGTAATGCACAATTTTGCTCTTTTGCATGTGCCATGCAGGAGCTGTCTGGTGGGCACTAGCAGAAGCTACCATTCTCCTAAATCATCACTGAAACAGTGTCAGTCTTGTGGGGAGCATAATGGTGGTCTGTGAATAATACTTGCTGTGTGATTTCTCAGTTAAGGGTAGCACATCATAGAGCTGCACAGTCTCATGAAGTGCATACCCATGCAGACCTCCAGTATGAGCTCACTCTCATGAGATGTGAAGGGTAAGTATAGTTAGCTAGCTGCCCTTTGGGCCACAATGACTGAAAGTAAAATAATTCAATTCACAGACAATAATGCAGCATGACATAATTTTCCTACGTGCTGTGCAAACATATTATTGGCTAAATTGTACACAGTTTATAAACTATATTGGATATCTAGAGGTGGTGAAAGGAAGCACAGTAGGCATTACTGTATCTACAGGCAGCTCTTTAAATGTACATAATGGTTTGAAAGTATACGATAAGCTGTGTTTGTTTTTCCTTCTTAGGACATGCTTACTTACAGTGGAATTTCCCTGAGGAAAGGCTGGCAATATAAAGATCTAACTCATGCATATCCATTGTGTTGGCAAAAAGGTATTGTAAAATACCCAAGCAACCTTTTCCTTGTACATTCCTGTTACTATTATGGTTAACCTGCATAATCTATATGCTGGCCTATATTTGTGCATATAGCAATCCTTTGGCTACAAACAGCTATCCCTCTCAACATGTTAGGGTACACCCATGCTGCTGATATTTCTTAAGGTGCCCCAAAAGTCACAGAGTGATGCTTGCCACACCCTGTATCTACCTACTGGTCATAGTAAATGGGATAAGCCTGTTGAGAGTGCATATGCAACAATGTGTGGCATATATGCATGTTGTAATTATCCCCACATCTGTCCTTACATGTGTCACATGGAATACCCCTGTACTTGTCCTTTTATTACAACAAGGTTGCCCCTTAGTCTACAGATGTCACCCCCCCCCGTACCCAAAAGTAAGCAATCTGTTGCACTATGTCATGTGCTTATAACCTTCTGCCCGTCTAGATGATGAGGTGGACAGCACAGCCTGGACAATTTCAGCCACATTGAGAACAATATCCTGCTACATCAACTTAGTAGCTATGTACAATACTTAATTGGAAGAGGGAGGGCAGATCAGCCTTTACAGGACCAGGTAAAACAGTCAGAGGTGCATGACTTAAATGCTTTCTAGGACAGTAATTGAACATCGCAACTCCTTCAGTGTTGTAAATAAACAAGTTGCCAACACACTATGCTATACCAAGACAAAGGCACTTTCCACAGCATTAGAGAGGCTAGCCATGGCAAAAAGGTGGGGTGGGTTGGCGGAGTAGGAACAATGGGAAAACGGATACAAAAGAGTTTCTAGTGTTTTTTTCAGGAAACCAATAGTTCTATAATTATCCCTAGAAGAGTGTATGCTGGTTTGAGGATAGGCTTACCCCTATAAGTCTTAATACATGATGTACTGGGTTAGGACCTTGTTCAGCATATTTGTGCACTATAGCACTGCACATACTGGCAATAACTAATCCAAAGCATATACTTTGTGTTGATATAAGAATATCACATATGTCAGAATGGCAGTAAAGATAGTTTAGGACTAAATGGTACATTTTGTATGGACGCCCAAAGAGTGCATAGCACAGGGGTATGGTTTGGCAAAGGTACTCATGCTCATTCAGGTGTGACTCCAGTTGTGTATTCCCAGAGTAATAGTAGTATTCCCACTGCTACAGTGTCATCTGAAGAGACTGGGGCAGGTCAACAGACTAATGCCACCATCTGAGCAGAGGCTTACAGGGCACTGACCCCATCCTGGGTATGTGCCCATCATCATTACATGCTGATGGCATGGCCTTACCCACACCTAAGGTTACACAACCAAAGTACTCATTGTCTCCACTGTCACTCCATCTACAAGCAATACTTCCCCTGTTGGTTGTAGCAATGGATGAGGATACTAAATCTGAGGTGTATATACCCTGCATTTTACAGTCTCATAGAAGTGCCTGATGCTGTCTCTTGTCACACTTGGTTCTTAACATGCAGACATAATTTGGAAACAATGAACAGATGAGCCACTGCATCTCCCAGGTAGAATCTTTTGCAACATACACTAGAATGGAACTGATACCTGTGTTGCAAGATATCAGTTTCAACATTGAATCCATGGCCACACCCTTATGGCACTAGTACTTACACACACACCCTCCTCTAACCACCTTAATGTGAAGGAGAGCAAATGACATCATTAATAGGTTCATAGGTTAGTACAAAGCTAATTGCCCTTGTGAGCTATTTTAAGCCTAGCCAATTATCCCCTGTGAGATTCAAACCCTGTACCTTGTGTTTGTAAGGCAAACACCTTAACCATTAGGCCACCCTCCTAATGCCCACTTTAACAGTGCTATGCAAGATCAAAATAGGATATTGATTAGGTGTGGCCACAGGCCATCTTGTGGCACACAACCTTTGCTTGTGTCCAGAAATGTGCAAAATTTTGCCTCTCTTGTGATGGTCTGTGACAATACTCAGCCTTGCTCCATTTAGTAGGATTTAACATTCATCTTATTTTCTTCTTCTGCCTTATTTTGTGTTTCTTTCTTCCAGCTTCCCAGATTACTACCCGTATATTTTAATTTTAGTAGGGTTTACATCCATAGCAACAATGTGTCTATTGTCAGATTGATTTTCTTTGTTTCTCATTATTTAGTTTCTACTCTCCTGACTCCCCATTCCCACCCTTTGACTGTACCATCTCTACATAGATCACACCTGTGGTTTCTGTTGCTGGTTTCTCTCACCATTTATCAGCCGTTTGCTTTACTCATCATGACTGCATGTGCTACAGCTTGTCTATACACATTTCCCTTACCTCTGTTCTCATAATTTGTTATCCTTGTTCATGGAGATGTAAACAGAAAAAAAAACACTACCTTAGGCTGGTAATAGTAATCCCCTTATATTTTTACAAACATTAATTACAGCAGTAATCAAGTGGGCAGTCTACACAGTTTTGCAGTCTCTTCTGAATACTTTGTTTCTTTTACTTTCTGGGCTTAAAAGCCATTCTCTCTCAGTCCTGTTAGTCTCTCTCTCGCTATTTCAGTGCTTCTCTCTATGATTGTACTTCTTCCTAAATCATATACTGATCTACATTCTGGTTGACTGTTCTAATCTTCAGTGAATTATTTTATGTAGCTGTGATTATGAGACAACAGCAGCTTGACTTAATGTTCTTTGAAATTCACAATTGTTTTGCCTGGATCATGGAAAAAATAGATGAAACCTTAACTCTGACCCAGCTGATCCTTGTTCAATCAGTCACAAGGATACTGGAGGAGTCAAGCTGGAAGAATAGGAGTAATTAGAGAATGCTGCCTCGCCCATTATGGGAGGGACGATCAGCTAACTGAACTGATAACTTTATAGGTAACTATTAGGCCCTTGTGGGCCATTTTAAGCCTAGCCAGTTTCCCTTGTTGAGAATCAAATCCTGTACTTCTTGTCTGGGAGGTAAACACCTTAACTATTATGACAACCCCCAATCCCCTGATGAATTTCACCAAAGGGTGGGCAATTTTTCACAGAAGGAGGAAAGAAAGCCTTGCTTTAAAGATCATGTACTGGTTGGGAGGGGGTGGCTCACATTCTCTAAACACCAAATGCAAATTTTCCAAGCCATCTGTATGGATAAAAGCTAGGGATGTCCTTGGAAATGGCAACAATACCTGCTCCCTATCTCTTAATATTGCACTTATTAGAGGAGCAGATATGGTAATAAAGCACTCTGAATGGAGAATAACTTGGCTTTGGGCCTCTTGCTACATCCAGGAATACCTACCTCTCATCTAAGGGTAGAAACAAATGAGCCATAGGCAATGAAGGAATTGGGATAGTTCCTTCAAATACATGGCTACATTAATTTAACTGATTGTTGAGTCCATTTCTTCTGATAGTGTCTCAGCTACATTGTTAAGTATTAATGATATATATATATATATATATATATATATATATATATATATATATATATACTATATACATTGCTATTGACTTCATGGTGGATCCAGAGATTTAATCCTTATTTTTAAGTACAGTGAAACTTGCACTATTCACTCACTGGTGTTGCCTTCTACCTAAAAATGATCTGTTACTGGGAGAGACATTTCTGGGCTACAGGCATATACTCTTCTACATGCTTTCTGCAAATTAGGTTGCTTGTTTTCTTCATCCAGATGTCACCATGTTGCTAGATGACCAGGAGTCTGTCGGCATCCTCACCTCTAGATTCTTTATCTATTATCTCTAGCCTTGATTATTGTTATACACATTTATCATGTAATGCATATTCTGCTTTTTCATTTTCTCTGGCCTCTTTATAATTTTCACTTTGTATCAACATATTTGTTGAACTGAGCTTTCAATTTGACTCATTCAGTCTATCTGGCATTTTTTTTTTGTTTCTCTACAGTGTATTCATTCCTGTTATTAAACTTGCATATTCCAGCAATGTTGTTTTGCCTTTAGTACATTATTTTGTTCCTCTCCTGACATAGCCCCTATTTGTAGGTATTATCACTCAACATTTCTGCACTCTGACTTGTTGCTTTCTACTTTTTGTTATATCCACATATACAAACACGGAGAATTTTTTAACAATTTTTCTTTTTATCTCTGCACAGAATTACAAAACATCTGTTAATGTGCCTTAGTTCATATTTCTCCATCTTAAATGATTGTATGTCTGACATTTCAAGTGACCTTACAGAGCCTAGAATATTTTCTAGTCTATTAATATCTGACAGTACATTTCTTCTTTACCTTCATGAGCTGCAGATTTGCAAAACTTGCCTTGTTATCTCTTTGTCTGCATCAGAGATTTTTTACAGTCTCTTACTAGGACTGTTAAGCTAGTGAACTATATGTGTGTGATCTTAATCTCCTCCTGCGTAGAACAACTAAATTGATATATTTCATGCAACATTGACTTTTGTTACTGAAATTGGTTCTGTATTTTTCTTTAACATCTTCAGATTTTATCATTATGAGCTGTCATAGCTTCCCATATCCAGCTAACGTTATCCTTTAACATGTTTAATGGCTGAGCTTTCATACTTTCTTCAGTGGATATGTTATAGTCAGTGTCATAATTGGTGAACATGGCTACCCTCTCTTTTTCTGTTGCTGTACTTTGTGTGCATCACAGTTGTTATCAAAAAGTGACAAGATTATGCATTTCCACTGGTAATCTCCTGCTCTCTGATTTCCTACTACATTGATTCTGGATATTTTAGTTCTGTTGTATGCTCTGTCACATATAAATATAAGCGGTATGACTTCTTATGCCTTCACTTATCTTCTGCTTCAAGTTAACTGAAAGAAGGTTTTGTTTTAGAGAAAACACACATTCTTTAAAATGTAAAATAAAACTTGACATTTTTCTTCATTAAGTTTAGACTTTTTGCAACTTCACTAAACTATTTTACTTATTGTAAGCTTTATTGCTGCTGTGTTGGGTTTGTTTAAAATTGAAAAGTTTTTCACTGAGAGGGTGACCCGGAAGCCCAACAAATAGCAATGAAAATCAGTGAAAGTATACTTTAGAGGTGCAAAACAGAACACGTCGGCCTTTTATCAAAATGGAAAGAAAGAAATACAGCCAGCTTAGAAATACACATTTAGCTATACTGAAGCAGTCATAGCCAGACTGACATGCAGCTGTCCATACTATGTGAAGAAAAAAATCAATCTCTTTAAGACCAAAAGCTTTCTTAGGGATAAGCCCAAAGAAAGAGTACATTACAAGTTTCGATGTGTGGTTATATCATAATGCATGCTACAGACTGCCCTACTGCACTTATGAAATCGACTTTTGTTTTTCTATATAATAAATAAATTAACTGGCTTAGGTAAAATAATAATTTGCTTAACTCTGTATTTGAACTTAACTGTTACACATGCTTTGGAAATACCAAAAGAGCATAATTATGTCTATATTTTAGATATGACTTGTGATACTATCATGGTGTTTTTGTGATGCTTTCTGAAGAGATGGAGATTTTTAGATTTTACATAAATTTCTACATTATTGAGCCATATCTTCATGGAATACAAATGTTCCTTCTGAAGTCTGACAATTGTAAATATTTGTTCCAAAAATATTCAACATAATCGTTTTATTGTATTACTTGATAAACTATGGCACTTTCATGTTTACCTCTTTATCAGAAAAAGTAATGTTGCAATTATTGTGTGAAGTTTTATTTTTTTTGTTTGGATTTATAAAATCACCTTGTATGATGCAGGGATGTGATGACAGGGGTGTGTATTACAAGAAGCAATCTCATAAATGGCTTACAGAAAATGTATCAAATAAACATTTAAAACCAATAAAGCTGCAAAAACAGATTTGTGGGAAAGTTTCTCTACACAAATGCAAAGTACACTTTTTTTGGCTCAGTACTCCTCACAAATCAAATGCCTAAAATGGTGAGCTGAAAAACCATAACAACACAAAAAGATCATTTTTTTCGGGGGGGGGGGGTTAAGACCCTCCCAATGTAAGGTTCAAGCTCCCATAGCCAATGAAATTTTATATATATATATATATATATATATATATATATGTATACCAACTCCCCGGTTGCACCACAGTGAGGAAAAGGGGAAAAACCTGAAAACCTGAAAAGTGTACCACCAGCTTACACAACAAAATACATAGTGGTGGAATTCATGTTGACATTAAATTCTTGCAATAAAGCCACTCGGGGAATGTAGCACTGCAAATGTATTAACTATATACCTTTTGGGAAAAAATGAAAATGCAGCACAGAGGATTACGCTTATGAGTTACTGATGAACTTCAACCTCTAGTCTTTGGTTTGATTATTTGAGTCTTCATTTGCTTATTGTATGACTCTGGAAATTACTTAACTAGACTATGTCCCTGGGTTACCTGTAAAAAGAGGCACTTTTCACTTGTGGGTCTATAAAAATTAAATGGCGGTGGGGGCCAAGATGAGCACTGAGTAACAGAAATTTATCTCTGCTCTGCCTTTTCAGATTATCTATGATAGGATTTTTTGAATTAAACTATCCTATTTTTTTTACATATTTGAAATATTCTAACCTTCCACTAGGATAGTATATACAAATTTCTTCAGTTTTTATATTTTTTCCTGTTAAAAAGTACTTGAGATAATATTCTGGCTCCAGACTACAAAATGAACTTCACTAAAACTTCTCTTCAAGAAACAACTATTAAGAAAGAACTTTAGTCACTATTATCTAATATGTAAGAACTGACAACAAAAATTGATAGAATGGATGCAAAACTGGATAATTTTAAAGAAAAATGTTCCCAACAAATGGGATTGCTGCATGAAGACTTTAAGCAACAAAGGAGACAGATTACTGTAATAGAAACTTCACTAAATGATAATGACACTAGAATTCAAGAAGATGAACATAATATAGACTTTCTCTTAAAACAAAATACATTTTTGCAAACAAAAATTGATAATCTAGAGAATATTTCATGAAGAAATAATATCAGGATCTTTGGGCTACCTGATAATGTCGAAGAAAATAATATGGAAAAGTTCTTAACTTCATGGCTTCCTGAGATATTAGAGCTTCCTGAAGCTCTTTCCTATAGAATAGAGAGAGCCCACAGGTCCTTGACTTCTTCAAAAAAGGTAAAAGTCATTCTACAAAATCTGTTATAGTGAAATTTCTATCATCACATGATAAGGAAGTAATACTAAAGTCTGCATGGGCTAAATCTCCTATTAAATACAAAGAAAATGGCATACGCTTTGATAGTGATTACTCATCTGCTGTTATAGCCAAAAGAAAACGTTTCCTGCCAATGCTTAAAGAACTTAAAAAAGCTGAAATAAAGTCTCATCTATTATTTCCGGCCAGATTAAAAATCTTTCTTCAAGATGGTCAACAAATATTTAATGACCTAGAAACTGCCATCACTTTTATTAAGACAAGAAAGCTACTTGATAAAATAGAAGAAATGGACTGGGCAAATGCCAGTCTTAAGAGAAATGTAGACAATAGTTTCTGGAAGTCTTCTGAACATAAAAAAAAAAACTCAGAAATAAGTGAATATTGGAAAGTTCTACACTGGTTTTCTTTTAATCAAAATTTATTTCATGATCCAGAAGCTGGGGAGATGAACATGGTTCAACAGGTGAGTTTTTTTTTGTATAATCCTTTTTTTCAATAATCTATATTTGTTTATCTGACATTATTATTGTATAATATTAGTAAATATAGTTTACTTTGTTATATGTGGTTTGAAAATTTTAATAAGCAAATGGTATTTATTTAATCTATTATTTTCCTATTTCTCTTTTTTTATTTGATGATTGCTGCTATTGATGCTCCATTTATTTGGAGAATGATATCCGTGGTGTCTTGGTGTCTAGAACAAGTACGGAGACTTAAAGATGGCAAAATGAGGGTATTTGGTGTTGTTGGAATTGTATTTTGTTACCGTCTCTGTATTTGAAGGGAGGTTTTTCCTGGGGGTGGTTGCTGTGCTGTTGCTTTGTTCAATATATTGTTGTCCTAATATTGGGGTTCACTGGTGGTTGTAGTAGTGGAAACTGGAGGTGCTTTTGGTAAACTGATGTGGCTTGGTTTCGGGCCTTGGTGTTTGGCGACAGCTGGGACTGTGTTGATATAATTTTTTTTTTTTTTTTGGTGAGTGATATTAAACAGATGTTTTTTGTGGAGTTGCTGGTGGTGAGACTCTGTAATTGTCTGGATATTGGCTTGCATTGGACTAGATGGCATTTGCTGTGGAGAGATTAGTAGTGTATTGTTAGTTATTACATCAGTGGTGGTCTAGTGGTATGTCAGGCCAGAAAGGTAGAGTTTATAGTTTTTATTGTATTAAATGCAAGCCCTCCTTTTTCTTTCTTCCCCCCCCCCTGACTTTCCATGAGGTAATTTGCTGTTTTAACAGTGAAGAGTTGCTTACAGCTTCCTTCCTGAGCCTCACGGATATAATTTAAAATTGCAGACTTGAGTTGCGATCTCATCATGGCTGCTAAACATGAAGATGGAGAGGAGCATTGCTTCCATGGAGACATATATCTTGTGGTCTCTGAGCTGAGGAACTCCGGAACATAGAACAATAATCAGAATAGCCAGTCTCTAATGCCATTTAGTGGGGAAAAGAGAGATACACAGGTATGTGTTCTGCTCAACATGCCTATATCATAAAAGTATTTATTGACTTTACAAGGCATTTTTGTTTTTATTGTTGGCAGGGTAGGACCAAATTAAATAACATCTAGATTCTTGGGTTTTATTGTGATACCCATGTGTTCTGCAAGCAAGCAATGCAGTAGTGGCAACAAAAGGAAGTAGGTGGTGACTTGTATTTTGGAAGTTGGTTAGACAGGAAGAGCCTGGTTCATTGATCGGTGTGCACTTGGTGAGGACATGTGGCAGCTGTCATTTTGGGGCCATGCTATACTGGGGAGCACTGTTTTATTCAGCATCTTGTGAGTACATGCATTATGTTCTAACTTGGATGGGTGTCTAGTTTGGGGCTGTAGGGCAGGGAGAGCTCAGTTCATCATTGGACATACATTCATTGCAATTTTGTTGGTCTGTTAGTGGGAGCAGAATATCCTGGATGCACCTTGTTGGTGGTTTCCTGTAGGTTGGCCATGTCTGTACTGCATTCTAGTTATCTCAAGAGACAGGTTTTTATTAAGGGAATCCATGATTTTTTTATGGCCTTTGATTTGTCCTTCTGACATATGGTTGGTCCTTATGATATCTGTCAATATGTGATGGTGAATGCAATATCTTGCTTTGCTTGTTGCACATTATGAATCCCGGTTTTGTGGGTACCTTTACATATAAACTTTTTTTTTTGTATATCTTGGTCATAGTGGAGTCCTAGGTGAACAATTGCTTTGCAGTGTTTGCATAGCACATTGTTCCACACAGTTACATGCAGTGTTGCATCTGGCAAGTATCACTGTGCGTTGTTGATTATTCAGTATATGTCTGCACACTACATATACTGTCTTACTGTATCGCACATGCTAATTGTGCACTCTGTGGTTTAGTTGCCTGCTTGGGGTAATGATGCGTGAGGGGCAAATATGTGATTTCAGTATCCGCTAGGTTCCTGCATTTATCCTGTACTTCTTCACCTGTTGTGCTTGTTTTTGCACTGGCTATGTTCATTAATGGCATGTTATGGAACACTTCGTACATGTTCGATACACTGATGGGGGGAAGGGTGCAGCCCACTCATTCCATATTTTCCATAAACTCCCTGTAGAGCTGTATATTCCTCATATGGGTAACAGCTGCTACTTTTTCTTTGTGTTTATTTGTCTGGTCTGTAGTGTGATACTTTGTCTGGTTGGCACTGTTACACTAGGATATCTTGTGGAATTGTTTTTATTATTTTCACATTTGCTGCTGTCATTTCCCAATGTGGTACATCCATTTTAGAGGTTCTCCATGCCTGGATGTCTGTTAAACAGATGGGTAATGGTCAGGATATGGCTTTATGTCACTAAGGTTGGAACTTGAAGTGGAGAATAGGCTAGCCCATGTCAGTAAGCGACATTATAGTACTACTATTGTTAGTGGGGTAAATGCGTATTGTTTTATAGTATTTTTCTTGTGTAATGATGCTTTATTTTTCATTTTGAGCTTGTATATTTCATCTCTTGTTAGACTTTTTCAGTGGTCAGATTTGTACGTGCAAAAGTGCTGAAGGAAGAAATGTAATTCAAAATAACATAGCACACGAGCTGTCCAACAGTTTGTCTTTAATAATATATGCAAAGTATTTTTTATTTTTTTTGGTAAAAAACACTACCAAAGCTTAACATGTAACATTCATTTATTGTTTAAAAGTTGCTTGCATAATATAGAACCACATTTTCAACCTCCTCATACACACATCCAAGTCACACTTGATAAAAATAAATAAATAAATGCATTCATATTCTCCTATATTAAAGCTCGATAAAGACCCTACAAAATGTTCTTCATACAGACCCATTTCTTTGTTAAATACAGATTATAAAATGTTTATGTCTATTTACGCTGACAGACTTAATTTTTTTTTACCTGGTAGACATGGACCAAACAGGCTTTATAATTAATAGAACTTCCTACAATAACATTAAAAGAACAATAACTTTAATTGAATCAGTGAAAATCTTAAAGATTAATTTAACTCTAGTCAGTTTAGATATCAGCTGTGCTTTCAATTCAGTTAATTGGTGCTGTAAGCACTTTCAATAGCATCTTCATGAATACTTTAAACGCCTTAGCTCCCTCTGGAAGATCAGAGTAAAATCAAACCATGCTCCCTGGCTCTCCAAAGTGACTAGGTCCCTTATGAAACAAAGAGATCATGTTTGGAAAACCTGGACTAAAACTAAACAACCACCCTTTCTTCAAAAATACAGGCAACTGAGGAACCTTGCAAAAAAACATACAACTAATGACAAAAAGTTATACTATAGCTCTGCTCAGTTTAACAACAAATCCAATCCTCAAAAATTTTGGTCAACTCTCAACAACATCTAATCCCTCCCCATACCCTAACTCTTCCTCTCAGGAAACAGCTACCCTCCTGAATAAACACTTTATCTCTTCCATCCAAAATCTGGTAACCTCTAAGCCAAACTTTACATCGACACCCACCTCTCCAAGTCCCACTAACACAACTTTGTTTTATTTTGAGCCAGTCACCATTACTTACATCAAATCTTTACTACTCAACCTAAAACCTTGCTCTCCTTCCACTGACAATCTATCTCCTACATTCCTCAAACTTGCTGCTGACTCAGTTGCCTATCCTGTATCTATACTAATTAAAAATCTATTCTGGAATCAACTGTCCCCACCCTTTGGAAACCTTTCTTCACTATCTCTCTTCATAAAGGTGGAAACTCCACTGACCCCTCAAACTACCGACCCATTGCCATTCTGTCCCCCCTCTCCAAGATATTAGAAAAATGTATTCACTCACAGCTTCTCAATCACCTCCTCACACACCACTTACTTACCCCTACCCAACATGGATTTCGTCCTTACCACAGCACCACCACTGCCATCCTCTCCTTCACTCATATCATTGCAGAGGACCTAGGCAACAATAAACTCATTTCCTGTCTCTTCCTAGATCTCTCCAAAGCCTTCAATACTGTCTCTCATCCCCTGCTACTATCCAAACTCGCAAATCTCCACCTATCCCCCTCCGCACTTCCCTGGTTTAATAGTTATCTATCTGGCAGGGAACAATCTGTCAAATGGCTCTCATCCTCCTCACCTTTCCTTCCCATCTCCACTGGTGTTCCCCAAGGCTCCATCTTGGGACCCCTTTTGTTTAACATCTTCACCAATGATCTTTACACCTCATGCAAAGAATCCTCCCTTATTCAGTATGCCAACAACTCCACACTTATATCCATCTCAAATAACATTCCTGAACTACACTCCCTGACCCAACAGGCCCTACTATCCACTGAACAATGGCTCTCTCACAACCTATTGATCCTAAATCCCAAAAAGACCAAACTCGTACTTTTCCTTCCCCGTTCTCTTTCTCATCACAAAACCTCCTTTTTAATTACATCTTCTAACCAACCTGACACCCACACAAAACTCCTAGGGGTCATTATCGATGACGAACTCAAGTTCAACCTACACATAATCCAATGTATAAAAAAAAAAAAAAAAACAGAAACTAGGTCTACTATATCGGAACAAAAAATTCCTAACCCCTGAATCTAGACTTACCCTGGGCCAGGCACTCCTCCTCCACTCCCTCTTATACGCCGCCCCAATTCTTACCAATATCCAGGCCTCCACTCTAAACAAACTGCAATAGACTTACCATAAAATAGCCAGATTCATTACTAACTCCCCATACAACTCACACCACTGCATTTCTTTAAACTCTCTTCAATGGCTTGAACTTCCCCAGTTTCTGCTATCTTATCAATTTCATATGCTACACTCTATTCTTTATAAACCCTCCTTCTGTCCATCTCTATCTTCCTTAGTCTCCATCTACATCCCATTCTGGACCCTCTGTACTTCTAACCAACAATTACTTGATATCTACCACCCAAAATGGTCAGTAGGCAAACTACTCTACAAACACTCCCTTGCCCATGCTTGGAACAAACTTCCCCTTGACTTACGTTCAATCTCCCATACCTCACACTTTAAAAATCAACTAAAAGCTTATTTTCTCAATTCCAGAACCTGCTCTTGCCATGACCCTACCTAGTCTTCCTTCCCTTTATGTACCCTGAAAAGGACCATACTTAGTACCTCATTACACCTCTCTCTCCAATGTGTCTACTATGCATTTGCACAATTTTATACAAACAAAAAATGTTAATTGTTGCCTATTGAACTATATCAATGTAAAATTGCTACTTAGCTTCTTTTTAAGGCAACTTTAACTTTATACATGTATCCCAACATATGCGAATCGTTTTGCTATAACTGCTATTATATCAATATTGTTTAAAATTGTACTTGTTTTAAAATGTATTACTGGAGCTTTTCTCCTCGGGTCTCCACTTAAAATGGGCCACAAGCCCATTTGGACAAACCCGGTTAACAAATGTCAATAAATAAATAAATAAATTGGGAATATCTATTCATTTTATTGAAGGAATTACATTTCTCTAATAGTTTTATTAATCTTATCACTCAATTATATAATGGAAGTCAAGCCTATATAAGAATTGGTACAAATATGTCTCAGAATATACCTATTGTAAAAGGAACCAAGCAAGGTTGCTCTTTATCTCCTCTTTTGTTCACATTAATTATGGAACCTTAGGCAAACTTAATATGAGGAAATACAAGGTTATAAACTAAGCTCTAATAAAACATCAAAAATTCAAATGTTTGCTGATGATGTATTAACTACCCCTGGTGGTAATAATCCTACCTTGCAAAAATTGTTCAAAGACATTTAATAAGAGTAAAACTCAAATCCTTCTAATTGGTTCAAAATGTTATAATATACAAGATGAATATAAAAAATATATACCTCAATCTCAACAAATAACATATTTAGGTATAACTATTAATATTAAAGACATTTTACAAATAAATTATGATAAAAGTATATCAATTATAGAGAGTTTAATAAGTAAATGGAACAAAATTATATTCACAATGGATGAGAAACTTTCCATTATAAAGATGATATTGCTTTGAAAAATCTTGTATATAATACAATCTATATCAAAAGCTTAACACACTGATTAATAAATTTGTATGGCATCCAATTAAACCCAGAATTGCATTATATTATCATATATATAGTTGGGAAAATGAAGGCATATCTTTACCAAATCTAGAAATGTACTCATTTCCATCAGTAATTAAAAAAAATCCTATCTTATAGATGGAGACTATCTAGCAAAATGGAAAGAGATTATATTAAATTTATATCAAAATCCTAAAAATAAAGTTAATACTCATCTATCAAAACTAGTAAATAACTCATTCATATGGAATTTAAAAGATTATTTCTCCAGTTATTCATACTCGGACATTTAAATCTACTTATGTAATTTTAATCCTAAAGACCTTTAAGAATTATATATTTAGATTTAGAATGTTTGAGAATTGGCTGTTTCTCATCTTTCCTATTGCCTATACACAAGGGATTTTTTTCTCTACAGATTATTCTAAAATGTCACTATTTAAACAAAAACATTTAATATTTTGGTATCAAATGAATAAAAATTAGATAAAATCTGTTAATACTCTTATAGAAGCATATAATTTTGAGACTTTACTTTGATTAGATTTGCAGGAATTTAGAAAATATATTTTGGATAAATTAGATTTAATTCCCACAATTTTTAAGAATTCAATAACTAAACTTATTCATTAATTGATTTTATGTATCCAGCATAATCTATCAGTTAAAATTAGTATATTATATATTTAGAGAGCAATTAAGCAAGATTTAGACGTATACTCAGATAACTATTGGAATTAATTTTCTGTAATGAATAATTTTATCCCTTCAAAGAATGACAAATTTAATTTTCTTCAGCTAGCAAAACTACTTCTTCTCTTAAATGGAGAATCTTCACATGGAGATTTTTACATAAATCATTTCTCACTCCACAAAAAATAAGTAAGATAACTAAAGAAGATATTGTATGCTGGAGATGTAATACAGAAATAACCACTGATTGGAGTCACATATTTTATTATTATTATTATTATTATTAAAGAAATTTTGGGAAGAAATTAATATTTTTTTATAGGCAATATTTACAGACAGCTTTTTGCTCACTAAATCACTTGTACTATTCAACACATTAGCTCCAGACTGTATAAAGAAAAGCAAATGTTCTTCATCTATTCCTTCACTTAAAGAATTTAAAGGTCTTCTCTTGGAAGTATCTAAGTTAGAAATGTTGACTATTAAATCCAAATGTACAAGGAATACAAATTTATATAACCAATGGAAAAATATACATGAATTATTAGTTAAAAAACTAGATTAATGTATTAATCTTCTTTTTTTTCCTACATAAATATTAATTTAACTGATTCTTTTGTTTGATATACAGTGAACATCACTGTCTATAGTTCTTTGTTATTCTATTATATAAATGTTTTCTAATTTGTACTTCAAAAAATTGTTCAATTTTTTTCAAAATATTTGTTCATTACAATAATGTTTTTAATAAAGCTGTTTAAAAAAAAAAAATAAATGGCAGCCTCACAGCTTTGGTAAATGAATCATGTTCCATCCAAAGGAAAGAACCATACTTTGGTAGCAAAAGTACAACTATTAAGCTTGCATTGAATATCATTACAAAACAACTACTTCAAAATGAAAGTTATGCATAAAACTTTAAAATGAGTTGCCTTCTTAATAGTTACAAACTTCAGATGAAATACCTATATTGACGGTGCAGTGGTGCAGTGGTAGCATTGTTGCCTCATAGCAAGAGATTCTCTGGTTTGATTCTCAGCTGGGGTGCCTTCTGTGTGGAGTCTGTATGTCCTCCCTGTGTTTGTGTGGATTTCTTCTGGGTGCTCCGGTTTCCTCCAGCATTACAAAGACATGCATCTGGAGCATTTCTCCCCGGGCCTACACTGAAAATTGGCTTTGTTGCAAGTTTGACTTTCCCAGTTAACAAATGATAAATACATGAATAAATATATAGACTTAAAATTTGCATGCCTTTTTTAAACTTCAGAATTGTAGCTAAATATTGCATGACCTGACTCCTCTGGCTTAACTTTGCTTTTAACATTCTGTCTGTAATTACTACTGCATTGTAACTATTTTTGCTTTATTCCACAGAAGTAAAAGCATGACTATTATTTGTATACTGTTTGCTATAGATAATAGCTGATATGAATGACAAAGGAAATAAAGAATATATACTTGCTATCCATACTAAGCCAGTATGGAGTCTGAGACAGAAACTTGCTACATTGAAAGAGGAATAGTTACTACTTTTTCTGTGATTTTTGAGATGTCCTGGGACTCATTCGGTACAGACATAGATCTCGACCTGCTAACAGGCCAATGTAAAACACAGACCACAGCAATGTGTGACAGTCAAAATATGGAACACCTTATTTTTGCACTGCATGAAAAGCATACCGTAACCATGGTCATGGCCTTTCAACCAAAATATACTAAATGTATGTATTTAATAATACAAACACACACCCACACACACCCACACACACATGTACACAGACGTACACGTACACACACACACACACACACACACACACACACACACACACGTACACACACACACATGTACACACACACACATGTACACACACACACACACACACACACACGTACACACATACACGTACACACACGTACACGTACACACAAACACATGTACACGTAAACACACACACACAAGTAAAAAGACAGTGGCTCACTTATATAGAAAAACTCAAACACACAGACACACATTCACCCTTGTCATACCTCTCAACTGCCCAGAATTTTGCAGAATGCCAACATTTTTGCCTCATATGTTTAGTCTGTTTCTCATAAAATATGTAGTTTTCTTGCAAATTGCAGAGGAATGAAATAATAAGATGACAGAAATTTCAGTTTCAGACATCATGTCCTTCAGAACATGCATGGTAACACATAACCTGTTATTCTAGCAACTTTCTAAGTTTATAATAGCAATATCTAAAAAAAGTTGCTATTTTTGTGGCTCTATCACCGTATTATGTTTGGCTATTGGCTTTGTCCATGTTTCTTACTTTAGGAGGTTGAAAGGTATGTATGACATGCCCAGAGATAAAGGGGAATAAAAGGAACTAACACAAAAATATTTATCACATATTTATTGTGTGGAGTTTAGCGGAATAAATCAACAAAAAAGGTATTGAGCACTGCAGGAAAAAAATACTAACAAAAACGTGTTTCTAAGAAGTAATACTGGCCAAATAATTTTATCTTGCTCCTTCGTACAAAAAAAATGTTCGTGAAAAGGTCACAATGAGGAGAATTACACTGATACTTCTCAACTGTCTAGATTTTTGCAGACTGTCTAGATTTTTGCAGACTGTCCAGATTTTTGCCTCATAATTTTAGTCTATTCCTCTAAGAGTTTGTGGTTTTCTGGCAAATCACTGAGAATTTAATTAATTAAACATAGATCTCAACCTGCTAATAAGCCAATGTGGAACACAGACCATACATCAGTCACTTGCACTGTTGTGAGTTACTGTACTCCTATTATATTGTTTATTGCTGTGATTTACCACCAGACCATACCACCAGATGAAGTCTGCTTCCTGCAACCCCAGGCCTGTGTCCTTTGCACACCATCTTAGTTCTCTAGTTATAGCAATGCAGACAGTAATTATAAGTCAAGAGAAGCAGACAGAATTACTTTGTGCTATGCCTGCTCATCTTTACAGTTTGACAGTTGCTAGGATTATGCCTCATGCAGATATAAAAACACATCCTCCCCCCTCCTTGACTCATATCTGACTTTCTCCCACATTTCTAATGTGGGTTCTCTTTACTTAACCTTAACTCAGGCATCAATCTCCATAATTTATATTCAATCAGAGTAATATTCAAAAATGAGTTAATTACTACAGCGCACATGCACACACACACACACACACACACACACACACACACACACACACACACACACACACACACACACACACACACACACACGCACACACACACACACACACACGCACACATAATGTTAACATATACAAATTCACACAAGCAGACATATGTTCTTTGTCCTCTCACTCTTTTCTGTGATTTTATTCCATTAAAAATATTGGTGAATTTATTGATTGTTTTATTGACAACAAATGCCATCATCACACTTTTCTTATTTATTTATTTATTATTAGTTGCTAGCCGGCTTATTGAACTGATCAATAGACCTTTTTGATACATGTTTTAAATCAACAGACACATGCAGTCGCATCCTTCAGAAAATGCATGATAACTCAAAACTTTTACTCCAGCAACTTTCTAAGTTTAAAAGAGCAGTATTTTAAAGTTTGTTCCTATTTTTGGGCAACTGTCCCCCCATTATGTTTGACTTTATCCAGATTTATTGTGCTAAGTGGTTGAGAGGTATGTGTGTGCATGTGTGTGTATAGAGACAGAGGATGGGTAGGGGTAGGTATATTTCTGCTAAGCAAACTATTCATTAAAATGCATTTCCCCCAACAAACTAGTTATCTCATTTTTTTTCATGAGGCGGTCCAAAATATCCTCGTGAAACCACCACACGATGATGCCAAAGTCCTTTTTAATAAATTCTTAATTTGGGAGCTTTGATTGATTTCCATCCTCAGGAAGTTAATTGATTGGATCATATACTGCAATGTCATTTGGCTGTAATTGTGGTATACTAGCCAATCAAAAACTGTGTAGCACAGCCAACGTTGTTCAATACGGAACAGTAGAACAGCTATTTGATTGGTTTGTATACCGCAATGCTGACTGGCAGTAATTGTGGTATACGAATCAATCAAAAGTTTTTTGCAGAGCAAAAGCTGTTCAATGTGGAACAGAGGAACACTGGGTTATTTTATGGTTGAATGCAGAGCATTCCGCATAACCCAGAGCACCTGGCTGTTCAGGGTACAGATCCTTGTAAACATCCACTTTATTGTGTAACTCTTGGAATGCTAATCTAGAAAATAGTTGTAAAATTCAAAACAACATTGTCTTAGTAAATTAGATTAGACAGCACACATTTGCCAGGGATTAATGATCGCATTTCTATCACCAGTGAACTTTTGAGAGCTTCCAAGTTGTAAATAGTGTAGATACTGTTATTCTGTCTGTAGTCACTGTCTCTTTAAGATTTTCCCAGCCTTTTAGTGGTTTCTGTGTTTGCCGGTGTGTTCATGGATTTCCTTTAAATGCCGGTTTTACTTCCTGTTTCATGGTTCTGATGATGTCTTTTATATAAGATGAAAACGCTAAATTGTGATTGTTTTTATCTCCAAGTTTTTGCTGTGCTATTAAAGGTCCGGGTTTGATAGGCTGCTGGTGTTCGGTTCTTTTATTGTCTTGGTATGGATCAATTGAGCAGGAAGAAAAATAATGACACCCAGAGGTTAATGCAATGCCTTATATAAATCATTAGTTACAATCAGCATAGTAATATGAGTTGTATATTTTTCTGGTTAATGTGTGGCAAAAGAAAACTCACTGTAAATTTGGTCTGTGAAGATATCGCATTTAGTTTTCATGCTATGCAGTCAAACAGTAGCTATTGCCAAAAGATGAAATTCAGGAAAAGACTCAATAAGAAAAGATTTCTGAAACAAATTTGTTGTTAGAAAAGCTATTGACATTTGTCTTTATGTATGTTTTTCATTCTAACTTCCTTGTTAGCAACATTGTACCACTCATACTTAACGTATGCCATAGTCAGATTTATAGACGTACCTAAAATGACTGAAACAACATAAGATCAACAGTAAACAAATTAACAAAAAAAAAAAAATCTAATAAGCTTGACAATCGAACAAGACAGAAGTACAAAATACCGACAAAACTGATATTATACTAGGAAGGGGTTTATGCCTTTTCCTACTCCTGTGTGACCTTGGAGTTGGTATATACATTTTCAGAAGGTTTTGAGGTACAGGGGGGCTTGTTCACCTGTAGAAACATTGGCAATGTGTTTCAATATTGTCAGATTGTTCAATGGTTTCATATGTGCTTAGATTTTGTAACATTTTTCAATGTTTTTACGGGGGGGGGGTTGAGCCTCCCTGCACCCACAGTATTCCCTGTTAATTATATATACTAGAATTTAATGTCGCTGTGAATTTCACCACTATGTATTTTGTTGAGCAAGTCAGTGTTTTTAGTGTTGATCTTATATTGTTTTAGACATTTTAGCTACACCATCCATATCTATAATTATATCAATATCCATATTTTTATCTACATCTGTATCTATATATACATCTGTATCTATATCTATATCTATATCTGTATACTCATATATGGACTCCTTCAACTCTAATAATTTGTTGTTTAGTGAAATAAAAAGTTATCATGGTTTAATGCCAAACTCCAGTTTCATTGATTACTGTTTTTTTTCTTCCTTTTTTATGGTTTAGTTGCATTTTACAGGATTTGCATAAAGGGTATAATGACTCTATTTTGGAGAGTTTACTTATATTTAGGAGATATTGGTTTTATGTTTGTTTTAGGGTGTTATGACTAATTTTATTTTTCTACTGGTTGACAAGTATGACAACATAAAAGTTAATTTAAGGGTGATTTACCCTTTCCTACACTGTTGCATAATCTTGAAGTTGGAATATATAAGTAGCCAGTAACCTTCCAGAACTACTGATGTTTGCAGCAATTCCTCTAATGTTGTAAAGAAAAGACGACTACATCTATTTTGTTTATCAAGGAAATTGTCTGGCACATTTTTGTGTAGGAACATTTGGCATATATTATGTATTTTAGTTACAGGTTGAACTTGAGATTTATCTGTGGGTAAATCCCTGGTTTTGAGCCTCACATAATGTTCCTTGAAAGTAGGAAATGCGCCTGTGGTACTAAGCATTACGTTTAGCTCATTTTGGCAAATTAGAAATCACTATTTTGATTTCTGCAAATGCAGATTAAATATGTTGGGATGCTTTGATTACCAAAATTTCCACTGTAGCAAGTCCACCAAATGCAATTAATGAAGTGTGTTGATGGGACTTGGATGCCTCTACTTTCATCTACATTATAATTCCCCAAAAACTGTCAGAGTTGCTTTAATAAATGTACAAGATCAATATTTTTATGCTTCTGAAGCCTCCTGTTGTACTCCATAGTCATGTTGAGAGGCATCTCATGTTAGTACATCTTTTAGGGTTCATTAGTTAAGCTGCACCCCACCCCATCATCACTACCAGTATGATGTCCTATCTGGTAAGGTCAGACCATAAAACACTCTCCTTTGAAATAAAATTAAAACCCATGACCCCAGCTAATTCCATAGCATTTAGTAGCTATTCTGAGGCAAAGTTGCTATTACTATGAGGCAACCTAAAAAATTTTAAGTACACCCAAACCCTCAGAACACAGTTGCCCATGTGGAATTGTTCACATATACTTTATATGATCATGTTAATAAATGCATTGACAAAGCTGTGCCAACCAGAAATAAAAAGATAGTAAAATAAGAATGAATTAAAAAACAAGCCAACCTGGTGGAATCAAGACATCAATAGGCTGTACACTATAAGGACAAAAGTCCTAGCAATAGTCAGGAAATTCAATGACTGCCAGGATAAAAAACTCTCTCATCAATCTAAACAAATAACCCAGAGGGCAAATCAGGTCTATCAAATCCAATTTTGAGGTAAAAAAAGCCTGTCATGCAAAGTATAACCACAAGGCTTTCTTTTGCTATGTCTATAACGTCAAAGGCTGTACTCAATGATGTGCAGATTTAATTGTGAATAGAGCCACCTACATGGAGCCAGAAAACATAGCAAATCTACTGACTGACAAATTCAGCTCCAAATTAAGCACCCTCTTCCCCAACTCCCCCCAGTCACCCCCAAGAAATACCACTAAACATAACCTTCCAAAAACAACATTAGTGTAGTCCCTCAAGGATCATTGTTGAGTCCTCTCATTTTTCTCATCTACTTCATGAAAGTCAAGGCCAAAATCAAGGTCTCTGGCTGGCCATGTTTGCAAATGATAGCAAACAAGGAGCAGTCATAGAATCTCCCCAAGGCACAAATATTCCCCAGGAAGGAATAATACTGAAGAAAGAGAACTGATGTCATACACATGGTTTAAAACTTTATACAAAGAAATGAATATCACCACCCTTTGGAACATTGGCTACCCCAAGAAACTATTTCATTGATAACACATCCCTAACAGCAGACCCAGTAGATAGGGATTAGGGGACGTATGTAGACAATAACCTGGCTTTCGACCACCGTCTATTTAAAGTATTAAAAATAATCATTCTCTATTGCTCAACCTATAAGCAAGGGTATATTTAGGTCAAAGGAAGTAATTGTTCTACTTTACTCCACTGTCATCAGTCCCATCATTGCATACAGTGCCCTCTCTGGTACGTACCTGACCAGGCACAAGCAAAGTTGGAATTTCCACAGAGGATCCTCACAAAAAGAATACATAGCTTTAACAACATGTCCTTTGCATATCACTTCAGATCTCTGTCCCTATACTCTGTATCCTACAGACTGTTGATGGCTCGCTATTTCAGCGATATAGAACATCCCAAGATCCTGCTCTGATGGACCTTTTGCATATCCGCAAAACAAATAGCATAGAGCTACCCATAAAGGGACTTAAACTTTGCTTGTGACATAAATTGCACATGTTTGAGGGACAGGTATGTGCCTCATAAAATCCACTTTGTCTGAAACATGCTTCCCATCCATGTGAAGCAGAGTTATTCCCTGACTCTATTCATGCATCGCCTGGACCAGTGGATGGGACATCAGAAATTCACCCCTGGTCTATCACCTGTGTCTCTAATGGATAGAGGTAACCTGTAAGTGTTTGACCATGCATGCCCTAGATGCATGTCCTAGCTTATACTTACCCCTAAAAATAATGAGGGCACCAAAAAAGGCCCTTTTTTTCATTAGTCTAGAATATACCTATAAAATCATAAGCTAAATGGCTTGATAATAAGAGTCCAGGAAAGAAAAGTGGAGTATTTGGTCCTTATAACTGTGTTCAGCTGACGACTGCAGTTATAATGAAATAAAGCTATAGTAAACAAGTATTTGGTTTTTCCTTTATTTGGTTTTAAATACCCTTTTCTCTCTGTAAACTGCATCCATCAAGCTAAATCACAGGTAAAATAAATAAATAAACAAATAAATACATAAATAAATAAATAAATAAAATACTAAAGCAGTCATTTTTTACAGGAGCTTCAAACGTCCAGTGAATGTACATCAAGGTCCTACATAATTGTTGTGAGTAGATACTAGAGCAGTAAATGTGCTAAAGGTCAGTTCTATGAATTTATTAGGGATAGAACATAGGCGAAATTCTAAAAAAATAACATGATATAATAACACTGATTATCTTCAGAAAACACTGAAAAGACAGTAAACAAAGACTGGGTCGATTTTATCTAAAATGAAATGTTCAAAAGAGCAGAAAAAAATAGCTCAAGATACTAATTTGGCAGTTCAACAGAGTTATGAAAAAGTAGAATATTATAGAAACAGTGTCAGATGGATACCACATCCTTCTCACTGAGGAAAATGGGGACACTATGATGATTCAATTCAAGGCATTACATGGATACACTTCCAAGCTGGAATAACTAATAACTTAGAAATAACAGGGACGTGCAGCTTACACAGTGTGTCTTTATTCTTCAAATAAAGAGAAGATCATCAAAACAGATTCTTTATCACTTAACTACGGAAATGCATCCTCCAGACTATATGGTGACAGATGTTTAAGTATTAAACATTGACAAGCTGAATGTTTTCAGAAAATGGACAAATGAGCCACTTATGCTGCATTGCTAAAAATACAAACAGGCAAAAACAGTCATGTTTAGTTTTTTTTTTGTTTTTTTTTTTGTCCTGGATGCTTCAATACGGACTAAAAAAAAAGGTACACAATAAATAAATTACTGGGTATTCAAACACTGTGACGTAGAAACATCCCAAGAGGTCATGTTTATATTTCATATGTACCTCATTCAAAGGAGGTTTAGGGTATTATATGGTAACAATTGTTTTTCCAAGGACTTCCTGATGTTTTTGCTTTATGGCATTGTTGTGACCTTTTTACTTCCAGTTTTGGTATTAACATGGAAGTATCCAAACTATGTCTAATGTTGCTAATGATTCTGTTTACTTACAACTGCTCATCTGTCCATGGTTTTGTATATCTAGATGTAATCCCCCTGGGTTTTGCCATACACATAGAAACAGTGTCCTGGATCTCAGAAGGAAGGTCCACTGCTCCAGCTGCACTACTTCTGAAAAACTGATTAGCTACATATCTGAAATGACTTTTTAAAATGCCCACAAAACATCTATGATCAATAGTTTCATAAACTACTTTGTGGATCTGTAAAGAAAGTGGAACTGAATAAAAAGAGACATTTTTGACGTCTCATTTCAAGTTTCATGATCATACAAATTTGAGAAATTTGTTTACCCAAACTCTTAGCCTTAATTAGGTGATCAGTGTTATTATACCACACTCATTAATCAGAAAAAAATTTGAAGTGAATTACTTAAGCAAAAATGCAACTGACCTGTACCATTGATTAATATGAACTTTTATTTGCATCCATTTAATATAATACAGAAGAGTGACGTTGAATGTTATTTATAGGTAATTGCTTCTTAAAGGCCACAATGTGAATAAATACATTTGACCTTACATTTTTTTTAAATTACCTAATTAGGGAATATGTCACACAGTTAACAGCTCATGATTTGCCTCTGTCAAATGTACAGCTTTGCTGACATAAAATAACATTACAGTCTCAGGCAATAAAATTCAGGCATTAAATCCTTGCTGGCTAACACTAATGATAAGTTCTGAAGTAATTCCATACAATATTTTATTGAGTACAAATCATATTTTATATGAAAAATATTATGCTTGACAGAAACACAATGAATAACATCACCATGTAATTAGAGAAAAGGTCAAGCATGTAATGAGACCCAAGCTATTTTTTTCCCATGCAGAGAATATTGATTGATGCAGAATATTTCCATCTACCATATTTTTATATATTCTGATGAACTGCAGAATGCTGTTATCCAGTATGTGACAACAAACATTACTTTGGGAATCATAGTATATAATCATAAATCATTAGTATTGTTACCTCTATAAAAGTGGTCACTAATGTATTATTTGCCTTTTCTGAGAGTTAATCCACTTAAAACTTGAAATATAATAACAAAGGTGGTATGAATTGTTCTTCTCAAGTAATATATATATATATATATATATATATATATATATATATATATATATATATATATATATATATATAGTTTCTTTTTTTACTTAATTTTTGTCAAATGATAATTATTTATATACTTTATAGAAATGTTGCCTTTTCTAAATTACTGTTGCAATAGCTTGATATATTCAAAAAGAAACTTCATTAACTTTGAATATAGTCATAACACAAAATATTTATTACAGCACATGATCGAAGTGTTTATGAATACAATCTGATATCCTTTACCTCCCTGTCTTTCTACCACACATTTCAAGAATTTCTTCAATTGAAGATAAGTTGCTGTAAATTTAAAATGATTATGCTTTCAACAAAGATAAGATTGAACAAATAATTTGAATGTTGAGGGGAAAAAGGAATAATGCATGAAACACAGACAAGAACTGCCAGCTATGTGGTTCTTAATGAAATTCATCGCATTTAAGACAGTAAAACACTTGACTAACCTTTTCTAGATGCTCTCTTCTTGGTTGGTTATTTTTCTAACGTATATTAATCTGCCTTTCTACATGCAATGCCAATATACTATAGAGCAGTATTGTGTACACCAAATGCTCTATACAACTGGACTGATTACTGTTTTTCATATTGATATTTCTTTGTGGATTGTTTTCATCTTCTAATGTATGCACTATATGTTTAAAGTTTAATAAATTATGATACAGTGTTTATGACCTTTCTCAAATATATGTACTTTAAAAATGTAAAACCTGTGTATAGTGTATGAAATGCTGAAAAATCCTGTATGTATATACCACTAGGACTGACTACTATGATGTATAACTTTAAAACCTACTGCATTTTCTGTACTCCCAAAAACTAGGATTTGTTTTTCTATGTATTCTTTACATTTTGAAACTTTTCTCATCAGGCCTCCATTGGACATGGGGGCACATTATTGTGCTCAGTCAGACTTTCCCAGTAAACAAATGTTAATAAATACATACATTACTAATTAATGATTATAACTGGGGCAACCTCACATAAGACTAAAGAATGTTGTCATGAATTTCCAAGGATTTCTTACTATTTATATTCCAGAAAGCACAGAAAGAATTGTATCTGAAATGATGAGAACGTGATAACTTATGGGGTGACATAGTAGGGCAATGTATATTGTTGCTTCCTCTCAGCTGTTGGATCTGGGGTGCCATTTTTGTCTAAGTCTGCATGTCCTACCTGTGCCCATGTGGGTTTCTGATGAGTACTCAGACTTTCTGCCACACTCCGAAATATACTGCTAGGTAAACCCAAGTGCCTATGAATCTGTGCAGTGTATGACTGACCAACCGTTTATGTGTATCTGGTGATGAACTAATATTATGATCAGTATCTTTTCTGTGCTTTATGGCTGTTGTTTTCCAACAATGTGTTCAGTGTCCCTGTTATTATTCACAGGACAAAGTGTATATCAAAGAATAGGGGAACATCTGAGAATCTACAGGTATGGAATAGTAGTTATTTATCCTTTTTATCTTAATGGTGGTGCTGCGGTAGCATTGTCGCCTCACAGCAAGACGTTCTCCCATTCGATTCTCAGCTAGAGCGTCTTCTGTGTGGAGGCATGTTTGAATGGGGCGTGCCTTCGTTGAAGGTTGTGACTCGGCACGTAAAAATCCACTACCAATCATTAGCGGACCGGAGTTCTGCTGTGGCGACCCCTAACCGGGATAAGCCGAAAGACACAAACAAATCTTATGCTGAGAAATGAGAAATGTAATTTATGACAAAATTACAGTAAAATGATCTACCATGGAGTTTAATAAGGGCTATTGTGTGTTTATCTTGTATCTCATGTAAAGTGATTCTTATATTCTTAATAATCACAGACATTTAAACTAAAGTCTGCACTCTAATCAGAGATATCACTGCAAATATAAACCCATATCACAACTTTATATGAGTATAACAAACAGTATTTTTTTGCATATGTTAATTAAAATGTTTCATATAACCCAAGTTTTATGATGTGTGTTAAAATTTAGACTTCAGCGCTTAGATGCTTATCTGGTCCTCTCACCCTGATATTAGGGTCTATGTCAAATCTTCGAACACTGGAAATGTCGAACATCATACGGGCGAGACCATATGATCGACATTTCAAGCGTTCAAAGATTGACTTTTAACGGCGCCATATGGTACAGAATGGGAGAATTTCCCTTTTCTGCACTGAAGTGTGGTCTCGGAGTTGATATATTTAAGTGGGGGGGGTGCATGTTAAGGTGTGTTTTTCTTTTTCTTTTTTTTAATTATATATTCAAGCTTCCAAATGTCAACCATATGGTATTCGACATTTTGGATGTTCGAATTTATAACATAGACCTCTGATATTATGTATACTGTCAAGACTACAATGTTTGTTGCAATAGCACATTCATACTAATGATTGATTTTTTTTGGCTTCTTCTATTTAAATAACTGTTATTTAAAAAAAATGCAGCAGACAACAGTCTGGCCCAAAGGCTAATTTTACCCCATCCAGATGCTGTCCTATGTATGTCTATATTATGTTACAGCAAACAGATCATAGGGTTTGTCGAGAGAGAGAGAGGGGTAAGATGATGGTTATCAGACTCCACACAGAAAGCACTCCAGCCAAGAATCGAACAGGAGAACCTCTTGCTGTGAGGCAACAATGCTACCGCTGTACCACCGTGGCTTAAATATTTTTTACAGGAAATATTTTCACAAATAACTGTGTTTATGTATTACTTTCAGATGGTCAATAAAAGAATACATTAGTAAATTTTATTAAGTGAATGGTGAACTAGTGTTGTTGCTTAAGAATAATATGGTTGTTTAAGTAAAAAGACATTTAAGCAGGTTCATAGGTTAGTACTAGGCTACCTGCCTTTTCAGGCCATTTTAAGCCTAGCCAGTTACCCCATGTGAGAATCAAACCCTGCATCTTGTGTCTGTAAGGTAAACACCTTAATCATTAAGGTCTCTGGGATAAAGGCACACAAGTCAACTAATTTCTCACTAGAACTTACAAATGCTGGTTTACAACCAACTGTAGAGTCCCGGTTACAATTATTTCCAAATCAATGTTAGAACATTGCCAGGTATTCAGAAACAAATGTTAGCTGATAACAGTCCCTATTTGGACTCTGATTTGAATAAAAAGCACTGCTTGCACTGACTCTCACTTCTGATCAATAACGTTTTACCTTTATGAAATAAATGGCCTTATTCCCTTTTTCTTACACTGGCATATTTTCTAAGGTTGGCCTTCTGCCTTTGGTTTCTACTTATTTATTTGTTCATCAGTCCATCTCTTGGCCTGTTGTTGCAAAATAGCAAGAGAATGGTTGGTGTACGTTCAAAAGGAGGATAAATGATATCCTGCAATACTTTTTTTATTGTTTCCAGTGAAATCATTTGGGCTTGGAAATTCAAATAACTTTTCTTTCATTTAAGTGAAATGCTCTTCTAGTCTATTTGTTTGTGGCCAGAGTACATTCAGCATTCTGTGTGTAATGCCTTGCCTTTCACAAAACTCAGCTCATGGCTGTTAAAGGGTGGACAGTCTTTGGTACCCCCAAAAAGTACCATATAGTTTGCTGACAGTAAAAGCACTTCATATGAAGATGTATTAGCTACACATTCTATCACTGGAAATCATGACTGGTCTTCAAAACAAGAATGATTTGTTACAAACTGGCACAGATAAATTGATGTACAAATCTGTCAGTAGTTCTGTTCAGGATTTTTGGCATCTCTGTTTGAAAGTACTGTGCTTTAAAGTGATTTAGCATGACAGTCGATATTTATAACAGATTAAGTCATAGAGTATTAGTTTTATACCTTCCATTCTTTCACGTGCACTTCTGCATGCTCCCTCTTTTCTGCAGCTTCATTTTTTCACTGTATAGAAAACATTTCTTAGATCACCTTTCTTCATAGTCATAACTCAGCAGACTGAATTATTCTCCTCCTATAACTCAACATGTTGGATGTTTCCCCTCTGTACATGAACATTACCTTTCATAGGTAAATATCTTCATAGATTAGCACTAGGCTAGCTGCTCATGGGGAGCAATTTTAGACATAGCTAATTTCCCTCAAAGGTGAGAATCACACTCTCTACCTGGTGCTTGTGAGGTACAAGGTGGTGCTGAAAAGTTCTAACCCAGTCCAAGAGGGGAATGATGTGGAGCCATGAAACTTACATGTTATTCAACATCTTCTCTCCAAAGTTCAACACATTTGTCACATCACGAATGATGTTTCTGTAACACTGAAAAATAAGTCTTAAGTCTGGACACTGAAATACTGCTCTGCTGCTGCAAACACCTCAGAATCACTCAGAAAGTGCTGCCCTTTCAAACTCTTTTTAAGGTTTGGAAACAGGAAATAGATGGAGCAAAATGTGGTGAGTAGGGTGGATGGTCTATGCACTCAAACCCCAAGTTTGTCAAAACATCCATCGTTTGTCATCCTTGTGAACATGTGCATTGTCTTGCAAAAAGAGAACTCCTTCCTGCAGCTTCCCTCTCCTTTTTTCTTTCAGTGCCTCCATTAATCGGCACAGCAAGTTACAGTTGTATTCTGCACTGTTTGGCCCCTTGGAAGATAGTCAGCCATTACAACACCTTCCTGATCCCAAAACACTGTGGCCATGACATTTCCTGCTGACTTTTGGGTCTTGAACTTCTTTGGCCTTAATGAATCTGACTGCCACCATTGCATGGACTGTTTTGTCTCAGGATCATAGTAGTGTAAACATTGTTTCATCAGCAGTAACTAGTTGTTCCAAAAAGTCAGCACCAGCTTGATGAAAATGCCACAAAATCAACTTGGAAGTGTCCACTCAAAGTCTTTTCTTGTCGGCATTCAAACATTTGGGCACCCACTTGGCTGACAGCTTCTGCATGCCGAGCCACTCTTGGATTATAAACCCAACACTTTCCCTAGATATCTGTAGTGTCTCAGCCATTGTTTTAGCTGATATTTGCCAATCTGCCAAAATCAGGTCATGGACATGGTCAGCAATTTCAGGGGATGACACCATTTGAGGCCTCCCAGACCTTGCAGCATCTTTGGTCTCGAAATCTCCATGCTGAAAGTTTGCATAGCACTTCACAGTTGAGTAAGAAGGGCACTTGTTACTTAGTGCTTGCATTATACATTCATTGATTTTCTACCGAGTTTTCTTCTGCAGGAATAGGAGATTCTTGATAGCTCAGGGTCCCACACTTGAAAATTCCACATTTTTTGTTGACATGGTTCAATCAATGATCTGAAACAATGTCAAAATACAGCTTTACAATTCTGAAAATTGGTACTTTACATGATAAAATAACCCTCTTTTCAGCTGCAGAGGCAAAATAACACTCAGAGTTTAGAAAGTTTTGTTGAGCTCAGAACTTTTCAGGTTCTCCAAGGCCAAAGAAGTTGAAGACCCAAAAGTCAACAGGAAAGGTTATGGCTACAGTGTTTTCAGTTGTCAGCTATGGCCACAGTGATCCAGGCTGTCAGCTATGGCCACAGTGATATGGGCTGTTAGCTATGGCCACAGTGATCTGGGCTGTTAGCTATGGCCACAGTGATTTGGGCTGTCAGCCAAGTGGGTGCCCAAATGTTTGCATTTCACTGTAGCTCTTCTTTAAAACTGCATTTTTAAGAAGTGCTTTATTTTTTTAAGTATATGAGTAAACTATTTTAACTTTCTTCAATTCTGCCTTTGGAAATGTCCTACAATTCTAAAAAAATCCGTAATGCCCACATAAACTGCCTACTGCACGGAAGTAGGTCAATTTATATGATTGCATGAATTGAAGTTCAAAGATAGCTTTAGCAGCAATGAGGAAGACCTCATTATCAACTTATTTGCACTTCTCTATATCACCCATAATTACCACTGGTGCAAAAAGCATTTATCAACTGTAATGAAAACTGGCAGCTAATGCATCATGTCAGCACAGACAGACCTGTGGATCACTATCCCACACTCATGCAGACATTCCTACACACACACACACACACACACACACACACACACACACACACACACACACACACACACCGATACATTCACTTAACATGACACATATATCCTAATCTGAACACACTCACAAACACACACACACCAATACATTCACTTAACATGACACATATATCCTAATCCGAACACACTCACAAACACACACACACGCACACACACACACACACACACACACACACACACACACACACACACACACACTAATACATTCACTTAACATGACACATATATCCTAATCCGAACACACTCACAAACACACACACACCCACACACGCACACACACACACACACACACACACACACACACACACACACTAATACATTCACTTAACATGACACATATATCCTAATCCAACACACTCACAAACACCCACACCCACACACCCACACACACATACACACACACACACACACACACACACACACACACACACACACACACACACACAACCAATACATTCACTTAACATGACACATATATCCTAATCCGAACACACTCACAAACACACACACCCACACACCCACACACACCCCCCCCACACACACACACACACACACACACAGACACACAGACACACACACACACACACATGCACTGCTAAAGATATCCACACATTCAAATGGGGCTGTTCTGTTTTGTACAGATGAGCAATTTTCTGAATCACTCATTTCCATAAATCCTGTCTTGCAAGCTTGAGGAAAGCATTTAATTAGCTTTAGTCTTTCCCCTTCAATTCTTTCTTTCAATATATAACATGGCTGCTGGGATGACCTACATTGGTGATTTTCTTCCCACCATGGAAAATAACTGCAGTGGGTAAGTCTCTAAGTCTGAAAGAGTTGCTGTAAGGGGTTGGCCACTTTTACTAGGACTTATCATTTCCAGTAATCCTTTGTATTTTCTAGGAATTGCTTGCTTTGTATTTCACACTTACATTCACTGATCACCAGTTATTAGCTATCCTTTTCAATTCTTTGACATTCTCACTCATGCCGTATGCTGAAAACACAAGTGCTGCTTTGGTGACCTTCATATTCATACTTTATCTCTGAATTACTGCTTTATGTCATACATCTCAGATATGCAGCCTTGTTCATTGACCTTGCTTTCGAATCCTGTTTTCTTGATAATCATATTGTGCTTCTGTATAATATGAAAAAGTAATGGTTCTTTGTGTTGCACATCGCAAGCACTCTTTCTATGCCTAGATACTCCTCCCAATGAAGGTGCGTTTTACTACAGTGACTGCACTGTCTGTAGTTTTGTCTCTTTCCTTTGTATTTACATGTGCCTAATTTCTCTGCTTCATTTAATTCACTTTATATCATGCAGTCTCTCTCTCTCTGCTTTTATTTTATTAATTTCTTTAACTTTATATCCTTCAATCACTACCATGTGTATTTTTGAATTGTCAAGGGATCAGGCATAATCTAACATGTGGTTCAGGGTCATATATGGCTCAGCTAATGCTATCCTTTTAACCCTTTTATTACTGCAAGCCTGATTTTCTTGTGGCTTGGTTCCTAAATTAATAACTGCAGTATCAGTTACTAGCTAGTACAACTGCCTTACTGCAATACAACTGGATTTACACATCTTTAAGTTTTGTAATTCTAAACTTTTGTATTTCATACTCTATGATGTTTTGCAGCTCACAGTGGCTGTTTACCCTCATTAACACATCTTAAAATATTTTACTCCGTCTTCTGAGGGCCTTGTGTTTATATAATGCATTCCTCCTACTACTATATGTCATTATAAAGCAATTAATAAATAATGATTAATTAATAATACAATAATTATTGTATTGATACATTACATTGTTGTAAAATCCTAAAAGGCTACTTATTCTTCCCCTGTGATCTTAGATTTTGTGCTTCACTTTATGTCAAATATTGATAGGTTATTAGTATTCTCCAGCGGTATTTATCTTCTTTATGCATAAACTTTTAATGTCTCATTTTCTTTTGCTATCTGATATGCCTGTTTAAGTGTATGAAGTTTTGCAAAAATCAACTTTTCTTTGACATTTTCTCTTGACATTAAACTTTGATTCAGTTTTCCTTCTTTTGTAACAGGAAAAATATATGTGTATCCATGTAAAATAATTAACTAAGACTCACCCACAATGTTTGCATGGTTAACACATATTATTGCTGTTAAGTAATTCAGATTGTCATTAATGGTACACAGACACAAGCGATAATTAGAAAGAGAGTATACAGTGCATTCCAATGTGGCATTGCACAGAGGGGTACATTATTTATTTATTCTTTTACTTTCATATAAAAAGAACAAGATAAGGTAAATTCAACAGCTCAGTGACACTTTTTAAAATGATAGTCATTTCTTTGATATTCAGTGTTAAACTCTTAGTCTAGAGGGTTTCTCTGTATTTATAAGCGAGTCACATATCTTTGAATTTATTACTGCTGAACACCTGATTTTTTGGCTTCTGCTACATACCTACAACCAACTGCATTACTAGCTGAGTTACGTAAAACTTGCAGTGCTCAAGATTGTACTGCATTTCATTTTTATGTATATTTAATTGTTTCATTGAATATTGTGTCTGTGTCTCTGTAGTTATTTATTTTTCTATTTAATTGTTTCATAGAATACTGCGGTCTCTCTCTGTCTCTGCAATTAGTTTCCCATTCGCTCTTACTGTTCTTGTTTTGGTGTTAATATTGGTTGCTTTGGAATTGCCCGCTCCTCCTGTAAATTTGTATTTGAACACTCCTCCTGGGTCTGTCTCATTTGCTCACTCAACAGAGTACAGTGAGATCATATTTTGACTTCAGACACTCCTGCCAGTCCCATCTGTTCAGCTCTTTCCCAGCTCTATTCCAGTCTAGTGTCACTAGCTCATTCTACCTAATACAGATAGAAAATTTGTGAAGGGCAAGCCACTTAGGTCCTTAATTTTGAATTATCTTCTGTTTCTCCTTTCTCCCTTTCCACTTTCCAAAAAAAAATGTCTAAGCTTGTTGCCTGCCTTTCCTGTAACTAGTCTAGTCCAGATACAGATTTGCTGTATCCAGGACTGTTTGTAAGCTTCTGACCCCCCAAACCTCTCTGTGTTGGGGGGAAACCTTCTAGCTTATAAGTGGGAGTGGAAGCACTCGATAGCCTATCTACCACAAGAGTGGTTTCTGGCCCAGAAATTGTAATTTATTGGCCGTCTGGCAGTTTTTTCATCTCTTTCAACTTTCTGGTTTAAAAGCCCATGCTTGTGCTTGTTTCCCATCTTTCCTGTAACTAGTGTAGTCCAGATACAGATTTGCTATATCCAGGACTGTTTGTAAGCTTCTGAGCTCCCCAAGCCTTTCTGTGTTGGAGGAAAGCCTTCTAACTTATCAGTCAGAGTGGTAATCTCTAGGTAGCCTATCTACCACAAGATCCAGGTACAGATTCTTAGTTTTTGCACTTGAATTTGCTTATTTGTGCTCAGCACTTGTTCAGAATGTGTTAGCACTAAATAAGCTACAAATTACTACAACACTCAACATTCCTGTTTACCGAGAGGAAAACAGTTTTTGTACTTACTTTCCTTACTTGCTTAGAGAAAAACAGCTCTTATACTCACTTTCCTCACTTGTCTAGAGAAAAGTAGTTTTTTACTCAGGCATGTCCAAGGGTCAGCTCCCAGTGTTCTCTCCTGTCTATCCGATGAATCTGGGCATCTTGGGGCAATGTAGCAATTGCCTCATGTACACAGACAACCCTCTCCTCCTGCCACCCAACACCACAACCTGTGAGAGATGCACTTATCTAGCCAAACTGGAGTCAAAGCTCTCTCCAACCAAGACTGAACTTGACAGTCAAGAGGAGAAGGTAAACACTTGCACCACACCACATTCATCACATACTCCTACTAAACCTACACTACCAAAATCCACACATAGAAACAAAAAAACATTCACGCAGCTCTCCGATCTTGTAGCCCAGGTAGGTATGACCCTAGCCCTGAGTAGCATCCTGCCATCGCCCAGAATGATACCGCAGTACAAGGACAAAATGATTGACTTCAAGAATTGGCTAAGCATCTGGTGTCATTTTAAAGGGATCAAGATTCTGTCTGCCTGGGACGACATGGTCGACAGACCACAATGCTTTGCCAGAGATGGCCTGCACCTGCCACCCCTGGGATTCTGGATACTGGCTAAGGCTCTTGCTGCCCCTATAGTGCCTTTTTTAGGCAAGGTTCAAATGACAAATTCACCACTGTAACAGGAACAGGCAAGCAAAAACTGAAGGCAATGCTACTCAATGCTAGAAGTCTAAACCTCAAAATGCACTCCCTCGAGGCACTCCTTAAAATGGAGAACATCGATATCTGTGCAGTGACTGAGACCTGGTTCAAGGGTACAGAAAACACCCCTGCATTACCAGGCTATAACTAATACCACACTTTTCATCCACCTAACCTGGACCGGAACACCAAAGGCGGAGGTGTGTCCATATTCATTAAGGATATTCATACCTCCAGGCTAGTTGCTCAGCATAATGCATCTGAGGTTATCCAACTGCAACTAACTCTGGGCATAACTGCAATCCAAATTGTAGCTTGATACAGATCCCCCACCATGCCCCAGGATTCCCACTCCTCCTTTCTTGATATACTGGAACATATTAGGGTTCAACCAAACACCCTAATAATGGGCGATTTCAACTACCCCACGAATAACTGGGAAAACTACTCAAGTATCAACTCCTTCACTCAACACTTTCTGGAATTCATAAATTCCAGTGCCCTGGATCAACTTATCCACACCCCCACCAGGGGCAACAATATCTTATACCTAGTCATTACCAACATGAGTGACTGGTGTTCCACATCTGAAATCAACTCCTCATTGGTCAGATCCGACCATAAGCTAATTACCCTAGATATCCACATCCCGCCCCCCACCCCCAATAAGGAAATCATGGTAAAAAATGTATCCAAAGCCAACTTCATGCTTCTTAAGACAGAAGTGCCGAACTTCATGACACCCATGCAGATGGACAATACAGTTACGACTGCTGAATCCTACACAAATGCACTCTATAAGCACTTAGACAAGTGCATGGATCTTGCTATCCCAAACAGAACCAAGATGCTATCCTCCAAAAAAAGGAAGCCAATCTGGTGGTCCCCTGCCATAAACAAACTCTACAACAGAAGGAAGAAACTGTTGCAAATGAGAGTAAAATCCCATGAGTGGAGGAGTTCCTTGGTCAGCCTCAGTAAGAAGCTGAGATCCCTTATAAGATCCTCCAAAGCTAGCTATGAAAACAAAATCACCACTGATTCTAGGGACAACCACAAAGCATTCTATAGCTATGTCAAGAATCTCAGTGGCAACACCCAGATCTGCTCTGAGTTACAGCACAACGGCATGAAAATTACAGAACCAACTGATATTGCCAATGTCCTGGCAGACAGGTTCAGTGCTAACTTTTCCCTCCTCTCACCCCCTAAGGGGCCCATATCTATTTAGGAAGAATGCAGAGTCCCTGTAATCACAACTATGCAGGTAAAAGCTGCACTCTCTAAAGCCAAAAACACAGCATCCATGGGAACGGACAACATCCCAGGCTGCATTTTACACAAACTTCAGAACGAACTGGCTCCCCACCTAAGCACCATGTTCAATCACAGTTTCACATCAGGCTTTGTGCCCACTAAATGGAGCACAGCAACAGTTATCCCACTCCACACAGGGGGAGCCACCACTGATCCCGGGAAAGTACAGTTGTATACCCTTACCGTAAATGTAGACCTTCGAGTGAATTCACTGTTGCAGTCCTCACATATGGGTTATCTGGCTCCCGGTAGCCCTCAGTCAGCCCAAATACCAGAGTCCTTGGTATATGATATTGGCTGCCACCGGTTGTAAAACTGATTTCAGAACGTCAGGTATAAAGGGAGGCAGCCGACACCATTTCCTCAGTTTTTCTTGCCTTAACTGTCAGGAGCCCCCAAAAGAAAGCTAACCCAGGAACATAGCACCCTGGACACATGTCATGCAAAAAATAAAAATATAAACAGTCTGTGCCTTAGGAAAAAATGGGGAATGAAGGTTGGGAAACCAGGACTGCAACACACTCGAACATCTACATTTATGATGTGTACACAGCTGTACTATGTTCTTTGTGTTTCACTGTTGCAGTCTTCACATATGGGTTGATTCCCAAATCCCAGTAAGAAGACAAAGGGGGAGGAAGGATCACAGATTAAGGGTTTTTAAGAACGCCCTGCAAAACTGCAGAGGCAAATCCAGCCCTGGATTTAGAAAACATAGGTAGATTGTAATTCTTTGTGAAAGTATGGACAGAAGACCAAGTAGCTGCTTCTAGAATGTCCTTAGCAGGCACACCTCTCAGAAAGGCTGCAGAGGTAGAGGCTGCTCTAGTAGAATGGGTCCTAATACCTTGAGAGGGAACCTTCCCATGCTGCAGGTAACAAAACTGAATACAATGAGCAATCAATTTGGAGATGGCTTGTTTTGAAATAGCTTTACCTGAGCCACAGGATCAAAACAAACCAACTGTTCAGACTTTTGAAAGGATTTAGCCCTGTCTAAGTAAAATCTCAGCTGTCTATGCACATCAAGAGAGCGCAGTATCCTTTCCCCTTTATTTTGGGGATTGTTGAAAAATGTAGGCAGGTGAATAGACTGGTTAAGGGTTAAACTGAAAACTACCTTAGGCATGAAGGAGGAATTGGTTCTCAGAGTAACATGATCTGAGTGAAAAATGAAAGGTTCTACTGCCATTAAGGCTTGCAGCTCAGATACTGTTCTAGCTGAAGTAATAGCTAAAAGGAAAGCAGTCTTCCAGGATAGAAACTTCAAATCTGCAGAGGCAGCTGGTTCAAAGGGAGGTAGAGTAAGTTTTTCCCAGACAAAATTAAGATCCCAAGCAGGAGTAGGAGCTCTTCTAGGAAGTCTAAGGTTACAAGCTCCCCTCAGGAACTGCTTTATCAAGGGGTGAGAAAAAAATGGGTTGCTCAAAAGAACAATGAGCCAAAATTGCTGAAGTGTGAATTTTGATTGAAGAAAAGGAAAGTCCACCATTAAGCAATCCTGCCAGGTAGTCAAACATGAGAGAAGGATGAGAAGAGTCTTCTCCTTTAGCCAGCATCCAAGAGCAAAATCTCTTCCATTTATCTGCATATGATTTTCTGGTGCTGGGCTTCCTAGCCTCATGAAGAACTTCAACCACCTGTTGGGAAAGATTTAAAGTATTAGCCAGGCAGTTAAATGCAGAGTTAGAATTTGAGGTTAAAGGAATTTTTCCCCTCCCTGAACCAACAGATCAGGTACCAGAGAAAGACGCCAGGGCTGAGCCTGTGAAAGGCTGTGAAGGAGGTGATACCAATGCTGCCTGTGCCAATTTGGTGCTATCAGAATAGCCTTTGTTTTTTTGTCCCTTATCTTTAGTAGCACATTAAGAAGAAGAGGCAGAGGAGGGAATGCATAAACTGAGAGATGTGTCCAAAGGAAGGACAATGCGTCCACCCTCCAAGCTTTGTTTTGAAACTCCCTGGAGCAGAAGGTTGGAAGGAGATGATTGGTGTGAGAGGAGAAAAGATCCACTTGTGGGGTGCCCCAATGATGAGTAATGCGATGGAAAATGTCCTTGTTCAGTTGCCACTCGTGAGGATCCAGAACATGTCTGCTCAAATGATCTGCCAAGGAGTTTAGCCTCCCTGGGAGATACTGGGCTATTAGATGTAAGGCTATGGATGCTGCTATGGACCATAGTCTCGTGCTTTGTCTGCACAAGGGGTAAGAGTGAGTCCCCCCTTGCTTGTTGATGTACCACATGACTGTGGTATTGTCTGTCCTGATCAGCAGAGTCCCAGGACAGAGTAGGTCCTTGAAAGCCAGCAAGGACTGCTGCACTGCCATCAATTCTTTTAAGTTTATGTGCAGATGAATCTGCTTGTTGCTCCAAGTCCCCTGTAAGCCCCTGCCTTCCAGATGAGCTTCCCCCCATGCAACATCTGAGGCATCTGTGGTGAGAGTCTGGCTGGCAGGCAGTTGGCGGAAAGGCAGACCCTTGTTATGAGAACAGGCTGTCGTCCACCAGAGGAACTCCATATGCAGCCTTGCATATGGGATCCTCAAAATACATGAAGCCATGAACCCCAGTGATTGCAGGAATTGCCTTGCAGAGAGCTGGGTCATGCTTGCCAAGTTCATGAAGTAAGCCAAAAGATCTTGCTTCTGTTGAGGGAGGAATACCATCTGGGTGGCTGTATTTAGACTCGCTCACAGGAAAATAATCTCCCTTGTAGGAACCAACTTTGACTTCTTTTCATTGAGACTGTAACCCAATGAGGTGAGAGTGTTCCTCACGAAATCCAAACCCTTTTCTAGTTGTTCTGGGGAGTGTGCTTGAATGAGACAGCCGTCCAGGTAAGGATAAATCTAAATGTTTCTCTCCCTGCAAAAAGTAATGGCTGGAGCCAGGCACTTGGTAAAATCTCTGCGAGCAGTAGATAAGCCAAAGGGCAATGCAGAGAATTGAAAGTGCTGCTCCTTAGCCCTGAAGAGAAGGAACTGCCTGCAACTTTCCCTTATTGGGATGTGCAGATAAGCCTCCTTGAGATCCAAAGTTACAAGCCGTGAATCCTTGCCCAGCATTGGTAGTAACTGTTGAAGGGTGAGAATCTTGAATTTGGGAATCACCAGAAAAGTGTTTAAAATAGACAGATGCAGAATAGGGCACCAGGTGCCCCCTTTCTTGGGTACCAGGAAAAGTCTTGAATAAAAACCTAGGCCTGGAAATATTTGCAGGAACTGGCTCTATAGCCCCCATAGTCAGTAAAGAAGACATTTGAGTTTCTACCTCTGCCCTGAGAGTTCTGGGTATGTCTGAGTAACCTTGTAAAACAGGGAAGGTGTGAAAGTAAAACTTGTAACCTTGGTTTACTATATTGAGCACCCATTTGTTGTCTGTGATGGTAGACCATACCTCTGTGAACCTGGCTAACCTTTCCCCCAAGGGAAACCCAGGGCCCACAGAGGTAGGCAGATGAAGGCCGGAGTCATTGAGAATGTTTGCTTTGGGAAGCTGGCTTAGAACTCCCCGATTTAGCAGAAGAAGAATGCCACTGTTTAGCCCTTTAAGGGGCAGAAGCCTTCCCTCTGGAAGATCTGAAACCCCTACGCCAAGAGCGACCCTGCTTGCCAGGATCAGGGAAAGACCAGTACTTGGAAGGATAATGCCTAACTAAACTGATGAGGCTGAACCTGAAGGAAATCTTTTACAGCTTGCATAGATTCTGCCTTATCCTCCAACTACTTCAGTACTTCTTCAGCCTTATTACCAAAAAGATTGTCCTTGTGCAAAGGAACATCCAGCAATTTAGACTTAAAAGGTTCAGAAAGAGGCTGCTCCCTAAGCCAAGCATGCCTTCTAATTACAGAACTAATAGCTGCCACTCTGCAGGAAGCCTCCAAAGTGTCAAAACCACAATGAAGTGAATGCTTATTAACTAAAGTAGCAGAATTCAGTAGTAAGTCTTGTAAATCTTTGTTCTCCATTATGGAAGGAATATTTTCAAGTTTAGCCTTAATAGCCTCAAATGTATGGTGCTGATACTTAAGCATGTGAAAAAGACAATTCACAGATCTAATGGCAAGAGTTGCAGAGGTATAGAGTTTTTTACCCTACCTGTCCAAGGCCCTAGACTCCTTATCAGAAGGCACAGGGTTTTTAGTAATAGTAGCCTTAACACCCTTGCGGTCTTGAGAAATAATTTCTGGATCAGCAGTAGGATTTTTAAAAAGGAATTAAGATTCAAGAACCCTATAATACATATCAGGTTTTCTGGAGGCAGGAGGAACAGAATTAGGAGTTAAAGAATTTTCCATGAAAACATCATCCACAACTTCCAGAACTGGATGTATAGCCAGAGGCTTATGCTATGGCAAATCCAAAAATTCTCTGTTTCTTTTCTTAGACTAAGGAAAAACCAGACATTCCCATTTAAAATGCTCCCTAAGGGTATTCAAAGTATCCCCACAGGAAAAATCTTCTGGAGAGGAGGCAGAAGGGATAGAGTCATCAGCATCAGAATCCTCAAAGCCAGAAAAAAGTTGAGAATTTCCTTCTTCACCAGCAGACATACTGGAAATCTCAGAATATGCGACAGACAAAACATCAGGAGATAATTCCCTAGCCCTATTAGAAGGGGGGATGAGAGCCCCTAATCAAGGAGAGAAGATCACCAGCCGTCTTTACCAACTGGGACTGAGGCACAGGAGGGGAGGCTGATGCCTGTTGTGAGTAGGTTTGCAGCTGGAAGGTTTACTAGCAATCCGGAGGGACTCGGGAGGCCTAGCAATTGCAGAAGTCTGAACTAAGGTAGTCCGTCTGGTTCTGGTTTCATGTCAAAAAGAAGAGATGTCAGAAGCCAGTGCCTGCAAAGTGGCTCTGGACCCATCTGATGCAGTAACAGGCAGAGGGTCTGAAGATGAAATAGTAGCCTGCAGCATGGAGGAGGACTCTGTAAAGGTCTCGGCAGAGGCTTGCAGCTGAAAATCTGCAGACTGCAGGGGCTGTGAAAGCACCTCACTGACTACCGCTGTGCTGACGACCAATTTCACTGGTGTGTCATCAGCATATTTTACCCTAGGCCTGTCACGGTCCTTGTCTTTGCGTTTCCTAGGTATATTTGAAGTCGGGAGACCAGAAGACACCGTACTGATGAACTTAGGCCCGACTCTGAAATGCTTATACAAAATCTTAGCACTATGGCATATGGTACGTGGGTTAAAGGAAGCACAGAGATCGCAGTTAGGGATGTAGTGCTCAAGGCCCAAACAAGTTATACAATAGGAATGGAAATCATGGTGCGGAATCTGATTTCCACAGGCAAGGCAGTTATTAACTTTATCTGACATTCGGTAAAGCAAGAAAAGAGGATCCCCAACGGGGTACTTATCTGAAGGCGTCTTCAACTTGGTAGTCGGAAAGCAAAACAAAGGTAAATTGCCAACCGGCACTAGTGCAAATTGCATCTGCTTCGGGTTCCACTGCAAGAAAGACTGAGGAAATGGCGCTGGCTGCCTCCCTTTATACCTGACGTTCTGACATCAGTTTTACAACCAGCGGCAGCCAACGTCATATACCAAGGAATCTGGTATTCGGGCCGATTGAGGGCTAACGGGAGCCGGATAAACCATATGTGAGGACTGCAACAGTGAAACACGAAGAACATCTATCGCATGTTAGCATGATGAGCCTGGTCTATAAGGCCATGGAACATATCATCATGGAACTCATAAACAAAGACATTGGTAACCTCCAAACTCTGGACCTCACCCAGTTTGGGTTTGTGAAATGCAGATCATGCCTCCTGAACCTGATCGACTTCTTTGAGGCAGTCACCAAAGATGAATACGAGAGTAAGGTAGTTCACACAGCCTATCTTGACCTTACCAAGGCTTTCGACCATCCCCCATTCTGGAATTATAGCTAAACTCACTAAACTAGGTATAAATCCCTATGTTACAAGATGGGATGCCAATTGGTTCACTGACAGAACCCACATTGTAAAAGTTGCAGACTCCAAATCTGACTTCAAACCAGTGACAAGTGGAGTACCACAGGGTTCAGTCCTCCGAGCTCTCCTGTTTGGTATCTACTTCTGTGAAGTACAGGCTAACACAGAAGGCCTTTGCCTAACAAAGTTCACAGATAACTGAAAACTAGGAGCCATAGTTGAGTCCCCAAATGATGTGGACATCCTACAGAAGGGCCTCACTGAGACAGATGCCTGGTGTCAGAGCCATGGCCTCAAGCTCAATGCCAAAAAGTGCACTGTCATCCCCTTTGGTAAAAACTCTGTACCCATGAACTACCACATAGGCGGCAGTCTACTTAACGTTAAATGTGTGATAAGAGACCTGGGGGCCCAGGTGGATAGTAGTCTCTCCTTTGATAATCACATTGCCACAGTAGTCAGGAAATCCTTCTACGTGGCACACCTCATCACAAAAGATTTCTCATCTAGGAAAAAAGAGGTCATAGCTCCCCTCTACTCGACACTCATTAGACCCATTATAGAGTACAATGCCCCTTTGGAATGTACCTCACAAGACATCTGCAGCAACTGGAAAGGCCACAGAAGTACCTCAGAATGAGGATTACTGGCCTCAAACAGATGCCTTACACTGACTGTCGCAAAAAACTCCAGCTTTACTCCATAGCATATCGCCTACTGCGAGGTGATCTCTGCCTAACATATAAAGCTATGTCAAACCCAGAGCTGTTGGACATGCTACACCTAAAGAAATCGCAGTCCCTCTGAACTACATACTCTAGGAACCTAAACCTTGTCACCACAATACACAGGACATGCTGGAGGGATAGATACCTGTCCCAGAGACTTTCCATACTCTGGAACAAGCTACCCATCTATGTCAAGCAAAGTGCCTTATTAGCACTCTTCAAGAAAAATCTTGATAAGTGGATATGAAATAGGAAATACACCCCGGGATCACTTTGGTGGCTCTGCTCGACAGGAGCACAGGAAAATAACTTTCTTGGGTGGTGTAAGCCAGGGAACCTTGTTGGCTAGGCTTACTTAGGCCCTTGGGCCGATAGCCTAGTACCTACCTATGAACAACTGCGCTACATAAGAAGTGATGTCACTTAACAAAGTCATCATGAAATCTGCTACCAAAAGTTATTTTAAGACTCTTTACATTCAAACCAGAGATCAAGTTACAATAGCAAACAAAGTAATCTTTGAAGAGCCAATGAGAATGGTCAAACTGTTTGCCATATGCACACTTCATAGGTTCATTGGTTAATACTAGGCTATTCATTCAGAGGAGCATTTGCAGGGTAGCCACAAGATCTTAAACTGTGAATGTCCACAGACATGAATAACTGATATCCAGCTGCAACCCACTTCAGTGAAGGCTTGACAGGCAGACCTGGGGTATATTTAATACCTCCCTTTCAATGAGGGCTTAAGGAACAAGATGCAGAATGTATTTATTATTGCTTGTTCATTTGTCCAGGTTATGCTTCACAAGGGTCAGAAGCCATATTGTTTCAAACACAAGGAAATCTGTTTCTTAAAAGATGGATTCTCTGGGTCAGATATCTGTCTTGCCAGCAGGTCCTGTTCATCCTTTAGTGGAAATGTAGGTCTCTAGAGCAAGTGTTATGTTTTATGGGTGCACAAGTGGTCACACTGGACTGAATCTTTTCAGGCTCTGTGGGTCAGACAGATGTTATCTCTCAAGACTCTCCAGGAAACTAAAAATAGATAGAAAGAGTGAGAGAGATTTGAGGTGATCACTGTAGCTCAAGGAAGAAACATCCTTGATTGTTTTGTAAGAAAATGCTATACTGTCACATGTTGAGTCATATGATTAGACAAATATATACCAAAAGGGACATTATTGTCTTATTATAGGCCTGATGAGGGAGGAGTATAGAAGGCTGATAACTTCCTTGGCATGTGAAGGTATTTATCCTTGGTGATCACTCTGACATGATAAAAGGATTTCAGAATGACAGTGCATACGTGGTGATGAAAGGATCACATAGTTTGATTCTGTCAAGAGCATACCATGCCTACTCAGTCTGGTATACTTCTTTGATAAGGTCACCAAGGCAATGGATGAGGGTAAAACAGTGCCTACTCTCACTTGGCCAAGGCAGTTAATACAATACCCCACCTGGGCATTGTAAATAAACTCATAGATACAGACACAGACCCCTATGTTCCATACTAGACAGCCAGGTGGCTCTCAGATAGGACCCAGGAAGTTAAGGTAGGGGATACCACCTCCACAAAGAGGCCAGTCATTAACACAGTCCTTCAGGCCTCTGTGCTGGATTCTGTCCTTTTTGGCATCAACTTCTTGAAAGTCAAAACCAATGTCAAGGTCCTCTGGCTGATCAAGATTGCAGCTGACTCCAAACTAGAAGTAGTCATAGAATTCTCCAAGGCACCAACATCCTATACAAAAGTATAATACAGACAAATGTCTGATGCAAAAGTTATGGCTTAAAATTCAATGCCAAGAAATGTGTAATAGTACCCTTTGGGAAGTTATCCACCTTAGGAAATTACCTTATCAATAACATGCCCCTGAAAGTAAAACCAGCAATTAGGGATTTGGGCACTTATCTAGACAGTAACCTGGCTTTTGGACAATTTGTGTGTAGGGAAGTAAGGAAATCATCGTATGTTGCCCAACTTGTATGTATAGCATTTAAGTCCAAAGAAGTCATCATTCCATTTTATTTATTTATCTGAGTCAGGCAGAATTTTTTCCCACCCTCCTACCCTGTCACAGTTGTCTTGTTAAATACCACTGTCTTTCTAGTTGCCTGCCTCTTATGTTAATCTGACCATATATCTCATTTCCTCTCTACTTTCACTGGCTTGTGTGAGTAATCACTAAATCAAAAACCCCTCCCTTTCAACTATTTAAATTTATTGGCAATCCTACTGTATTCCATAGTACCAGAATACAAAAGTGACCACCCCTTTCAACCCATCTTGCTGTTTTAAAAATAGTAATTCTCCACTAAACCTTAACTTTTTAGACAGGTAAAACTTAAGTTACCCACTTTCACGTCTAACTTCCCTAGTGCACACTGTGGTGTGCATTTTTTTTTCATCTTACCTTTAAGCATCCCTTTGACTAGCACTTTCTCTAATACCAGCAGGAAAGCACTTGGAAGCCTTAAACTGATACAAGCACTCAACTCTTCTTGTTAATAAGGAGCAGTTAATAGTAGGCACTAAACAGCCTATAATTGTAAAGTACCTTGCTAAGGTAAGGGAAAACAGCTCCTGTACTTTACATTAAAAAAAAAGCACCAAACCAGGCATGTCCAAGGGTCAGCTTCCAGTGATTTCTCCTGTCCACCTGGTGAATCTGGGCATACTGGGGCAATGCAGCAATTGCCTCATGTACACAGACAACCTTCTCTTCCTACCACCCAACACTACAACCTGTGAGAGATGCACTTACATAGCCAAAATGGAAGCAAAGCTCTCTCCACCCAAGATTGTGCTAGACAGTCAAGAGGAGAAGGTTAACACCCACACTACACCTCAAGCAACACATAGCCCTTCTAAACCCACACCACCAACACCCACATATAGTAACACTAAATCCACATATGCAGAGGCCCTTAACTGTAACCTGCCCAAGCAACAAGGACCTCTGAAGCTGAAACGCAAACAAACACCAATCACAACCAAAGTGTCACATAGTTCACAACACCAGTGTGCCACCCAGCAACAGCCCCTAAGTCAAGACAATGTACCTAACACTTTAGTCATAGGTGACTCTATAGTCCGGCACACTGATGTCCCTCTCACCAGGTGGAACAAGGAAAAAATTGCAGTCAGCTGCCTGTCGGGTGCCAGGATCCGCCACATAACGCATGCAATCAAGTCACTCCACAACAAGTACAAATATGACTCTGTCATTGTCCATGTTGGAGTGAATGACTTGAGACGTACCTCCCTAGACTACACGAAAAGAGACATGGAAGAGCTCTCAGATCATGTGGCCCAGGCAGGTATGACCCTAGCCCTGAGTAGCATCTTGCCTTCGCCTAGAATGATACCACAATATAAGGACAAAATGATTGACTTCAACAATTGGCTAAGCTTCTGGTGTCATTCAAAGGGGATCCAGTATCTGTCTGCCTGGGATGACATGATTGACAGACCATGATGCTTTGCCAGAGATGGTCTGCACCTGTCGCCCCTGGGATTCAGGTTACTGGCTAAGGCTCTTGCCACCCCTACAGTGCCTTTTTTAGGCAAAGTTCGAAGGACAAAACCACCACCGTAACAGGTACAAGCATGCAAAATCTGAAGGTAATGCTACTCAACACTAGAAGTCTAAACTTCAAAATGCTCTCTCTCGAGGCAGTCCTAAAAATGGAGAACATCGATATCTGTGCAGTAACTGAGACCTGGTTCAAGGCTCCAGAGAGCACCCCTGCAATACCAGGCTACAACTCTTACCACACTTTTCGGCCACCAAAGCAGGACCGAAACACTAAAGGTGGAGGAGTGTCAATATTCACCAAGGATATTCACACCACCAGGCTAGTTGCCCAACACAATGCGTCTGAAAATCTCCAGGTGCAACTAACACTAGGTAAGACTGCAATCCAAACTGTAGCTTGCTACAGATCCCCCACCATACCCCAAGACTTTCACTACACCTTTCTAAACATACTGAAAAATATTAAGATAGAACCAAACACCCTAATACTGGGTAATTTTAACTACCCTGCCATTAACTGGGAAAACTACTCATGTACCAACACCTTTGCCCAACGGTTCTTGGAATTCATAAATTCCAACGCCTTGGATCAACTAATCCATAGTCCCATCAGGGGCTCCAATATACTAGACCTGGTCATTACCAACATGGGAAATCGATGCTCCACACCTATGGTCACCCCCTCATTAGTCAGGTCTGACCATAAGCTAATCACCCTTAACATCCACATCCCACCCCCACCCCCCCCAGTAAGGAAACCTCCATAAAAGACTTCTCCAAAGCCAACTTCATGCTACTCAAGTCAGAAATGACAAACTTCATGACAGCCATGCAGACGGGAACTGAAAGTTCAACTGCTGAATCCTACACTAAGGCACTGTACAAGCACATCCACTCATGCATGAATCGTGCCATCCCAAATAGAACCAAGATGCTCTTATCCAAAAAAAGGAAGCCAATATGGTGGTCCCCTGCCGTAAACAAACTTTACAACAAAAGGAAGAAACTGTTGCAAAAAAGATGAAAATCCCAGGATGCAAAAAACTTCCTTACCAGCCTCAGTAAGAAACTGAGATCCCTCATAAAATCCTCCAAAGCTAGTTATGAAAATAAAATTGCCAAAATTCCAAAGACAACCACAAGGCATTCTATAACTATGTCAAGAATCTAAATGGCAATGCTCAGATCTGCTCTCAGCTAAAACAGAATGGCATTAAATATACTGATCCCAAAGATATTTCCAATATCCTGGCAGATCGATTCAGTGGCAACTTTACCCCCCTCTCACCCCCTAAATGGCCCATCTCAATACCGGAAGATTGCCAAATTCCGGTAATAACGGCCACACAGGTAAAAAACGCACTCTCCAAAGCTAAGAATACAGCATCCATGGGACCAGATGACATCCCGGGCTGTGTACTACATGAACTACAATATGAACTGGCACCTCACCTAAGTGTCATGTTTAATCATAACCTCACCTCAGGTTTCGTGCCCACTGAGTGGCGCAGAGCTACAGTTATCCCACTCCACAAGGAGGGATCCACCTTGGATCCTGGAAACTACCGTTCCATCAGTCTGACAAGCCTTATCTGCAAGGCCATGGAGCGTATTATCATGGAACTTATAAACAAAGACATTGGCAATCTTCAAACACTGGACCCCACCCAGTTTGGGTTCATGAAGGGCCGATCTTGTCTCCTGAACCTGATTGACTTATTTGAATCAGTCTCCAGAGCCATGGACAAGGGTAAAGTGGTCCACACAGCCTATCTAGATGCTGCCAAGGCCTTTGACACCATCCCCCACTCTGGAATCATAGATAAACTTACTAAGCTGGGCATTAATCCCTACGTCACCCAATGGGTTGCTAACTGGCTTACTGACAGAACCCACACTGTAAAAGTAGCTGACTCCAAATCCAGCTCCAGACAAGTGGAGTACTTCAGGGTTCAGTCCTGGGACCGCTCTTGTTTGGCATCTACTTTTCTGAAGTACAGGCCAACACTAATGGACTCTGGATAACAAAGTTCGCAGATGACTGCAAACTGGGAGCCATTATTGGATCCCCTCTACAAAAGGGCCTTACAGAAACAGATGCTTGGTGCCAGAGCCATGGGCTCAAACTCAGTGCCAAGAAATGTATAGTTATCCCCTTTGGGAAAAAACATGTATCCGTGAATTACCATATAGGTGGCAGTACACTAAACACCGAATGTATGATAAGAGACTTAGGGACACAGGTGGACAGTGGTCTCACCTTCGATAACCACATCGCCACAACAGTCAGGAAATCCTTCTATGTGGCACACCTCATCACTAAGGGCTTTTCATCCAGAAAAAAGGAGGTCATTGTCCCACTGTACTCATCCCTCATTAGACCCATTATAGAATACAATGCCCCATTTGGTATGTACCTCTCAAGACATCTGCAGCAACTGGAAAGGCTGCAGAAATACCTCACTAAAAGAATCACAGGCCTAAAGCAGATGCCCTACACTGACTGCCTTAAAAAACTCCAGCTATACTCTGTCACATATCGTCTACTCAGAGGCGATCTCTGCTTAACATACAAGGCCATGTCAAACCCAGAGCTGTTGAACATGCTACACTTAAAGAAATCCCAATCCCTCAGAGCCACACGCTCCAGGGATCTAAACCTTGTCATCACAATACATGCTGGAGGGATAGGTTCCTGACCCAGAGACTCCCCAGACTCTGGAATAGATTGCCCATACATGTCAAGCAGAGTGCCTCTTTGGTCCTCTTCAAAAGGAACCTTGACGATTGGATGGGAGAAAGGAAATTCACCCCGGGGATCACGTCAGTCGCCCTGCTAGACAGGGGTCCAGGGAAGTAAATAGTGTGGGAAAAAATAGCCAGGGAATTGTTATGGCAAGGCTTGTATAGGCCCTAGGGCTGATAGCCTAGTACCAAACTATGAACCTAATCTGTCATCAGGCCCATCGTGGATTATAATGTTCCCTTTAATATATACCTGGCAAGGCACATATAACAGCTGGAAAGTCCACATAGCTTCAAGAAATAAAACAGTACAGGGTAGAAACAGCATTTTCTATGCACAGCACCTCAAAGGCATAGCTATACATTCTGTTTCCTGCAGACTGTTGAAAAGAAGCCTATGCCTGGCATGAAAGCCATGCTTGGATCCCACTCTATTGGACATTTTGCATATCCACAAAACAAATAGCATCAGGAGTACTAGGCATTTAAACTTTGCTTGCAACATAAATCGAACATGTTGGAAGGGCATGTATGTGTCTCAGAGTATTACCCTTTTCTGAAAGAGGCTTCCCATCTATGCAAAGCAGAGGTCTTCCCTAATCACAACAAAAAAAACCCTGGACCAGTGGATGGAAAAATTGAAATACACCCTGGGTCTAGAACCTATGTCTCTAATGGACAGAGGCAGCTTGTAAATCTTGCCCTAACTTACATGTATCCCTTCAAATAACCTCGAAGACACATAAACTTGTAGGATATAACTGCCAAGCTTTGCTAAGCTTATAAAGGCCCTAGTGGTCATTATTCTAGTAAATACCTATGAACTAATGAACTTATTATCAAAGAATGTGCAGATATCAGTTTCATTTTCCAAGTCTATTTGGTTTGTAATATCATGATGGGGATGGATCTCATTCTTAAGTCAAGGCATGATTAGATTTCATGAAATTAGTACTGCTTCAGTTTTTAATGCTCAATGCAATGCTTTAATGCATCATTCGCAATTTTCCCAGGATTGTCTTCTTCTATAATTCATATGGTGTTACATATATTTGCAGCATATCACAGTATGGCTCTACATACTTTTTATTTTTATTTTATTAGACCCCATTGTTTCTACTACAGTTGGAACTATCTGGGAACAATCTTCCATACTGCTCTCATTTCTGCCTGCAAATCCTGAAATTTTATGACTTTGTGTTTCTACATAACAGATTGTAGTTTCTGGGTATAACAATTCCAATGACCAATGCTACTTTTGTCTTTTTTTTCATGGACTGCTATACCTGGTTTTCTCACATCTGTTTTTGAACTGTTGGTAATGGTGATCTCATGCGATATACACTTCCTATAATACCTTATAGATCATCTTTCCAATGCTTCACAGCTACTTCTATATTGTAGCTTTTGCACAATCCTGAATACAACAATCTTACCACATAATTGTGAATTTCAGTATATCAGTCTTCTGTAATGATTGTACTGTACTCAGCGACATGATTTGTGACTGTTTCCTATTCTTTTTTTATAGAACCTTCTTTTGTATGTTTTTTCTCTCTCTCTCCTTTTCATGCCATTATATTCATGTTTTTTTCCCTGTTTTCTTTCCTGCTCATCTGATCCTTCTTAAATTCTTTTTGACACATTCAGTTGCTCTCTGATTTTGTTTACCTCTGGTTTGATTTCCATTCCCACCTGACATAGAAATGCTTTTGCTAAAATAAGCAAACATGCCATCTTAGACTTCTTCTCCTTATCTTTCAAAACTTGCATCGCATTTGGCTCTCATGAGGTCAGCAGATAGGTATGCAGTCCCAACAATGGAGATCTATACATGCAATCAATTTCATGGAGGACCATACCTCCTTCCATGGCATACACTAATTTTTATACGTCATTTGATAAACAAGAAGCATTTTTCTTGTTTTGTGTCCAATATGTTTTGGGGCCAGTCAGTCACTCCACACCTATAAGTTATAACTGGAAGAGCAAATTGATTTACAGCTTTGGACTTTATTCCTAGAATTCAAGGCAGTTTTCAATATCAGTTTTAGCCTTCAGAAGTAGTCCTTATGGAGCTTTATTTCCATCTGTTCAAATGTTATTGTTCATCGTTTATCTATGCCCCAATATGTATACACTCCTTCCTGCTCACGCCCCAATATGTATACACTCCTTCCTGCTCATGCCCCAATATGTATACACTCCTTCCTGCTCACTCCCCAATATGTATACACTCCTTCCTGCTTGCGCCCCAATATTTATACACTCCTTCCTGCTCACACCCCAATATGTATACACTCCTTCCTGCTCACGCCCCAATATGTATACACTCCTTCCTGCTCATGCCCCAATATGTATACACTCCTTCCTGCTCACGCCCCAATATGTATACACTCCTTCCTGCTCACGCCCCAATATATATACACTCCTTCCTGCTCACGCCCCAATATGTATACACTCCTTCCTGCCCACGGTTCTTTGCATTGTATTCCTGTCCCAGGATGATATTGTCTTGACGCTGCTCCTTTCATGTTTTAAATTCTGCTTTTGCACATTTATTAAGACAGACTGTCATTCGTAAATCTGAGAAACACTTAATCATTTGTAGTTGTGCTTTCAATTCCTCATGTGATGAACAGTTAGTTTTAAGTCATCCCAAAAAAGCAGATGAGAAATCTTTAAACAAGGCTGTTTCCTGGGAGCCAAACTGCAACCATATCCTAATCTGTTATGCAGATGACATAATGGATTAACGGCAGGGCAAAGCAGCAGTGATGACAAAGAGATACCCTGAAATATCACCCTCTGAAATGTTATCTTTGGGATAATGATTTGCTTTTTTTGTCATTCCTCAACTGCAAAACAGTTTGAACAGGTCCATAATGCATTAGACACAGGTAAACCAGTTCACACTGTGTACCTGGACCTGTCAAAGACCTTTAATACAATTCAACATTCCGGCATTATCAATAACATAATGAAAGTAGTGTGTCCCTTATGACTAAGTCAATGTTAAAAGAGGCACCACTTATGTTGGGGTAAATGGGTAATGTTGTTTGCTGAAAGATACAATGCTTCATCTCATGGTATTTAGTTTAAGGCTATGGTTCAGTCATTGTTTGTTAGCTTGTGTTAGAGCCCCTGGAGAATCTAGTAGTCTGAGAAAGAGTTTATGACTGCATACATAGTCAGCCAAAGGCCATTGGTTTCACTATTGAAATTAGAATAATAAACAGCAAAGATAAGTGGTTCTAGGGCCAATCCTTGGGGGGGCACCACAAGTAACTGTTTTTTTCAATAAGAGTTTGCCATCAACACTTACAGATTGCATTCTGTTGGTGAGGCAGTTTGCTATCTAGCAGGTAGCATAGAAGTTTACATTTACTCTTTGATTAGCTTACTGATAATGCCTGGATGTGGAAGTATTTCTAAGTCTTTGTCAGGCAAAGGTAGGCAGTAATAACTGAGTTACCTGTATCTAATGCATCAGAGGCCTGTTCAGGGAAGTTATGGAGGCAAAATTTGCCTTTAACAAACCAAATCTGGCTTGCTTCCTGGGCATGGTAGACTCCATATATCCTTGTTAATAAATTCCACAATGATGTGTTCCATTTCATAAACCATAAGATTGGACAGGCTTATAAGTCTATAATTCCTGGGCCAGTACTAGGTCCCACCTTCTCGAGTGGATAATTTCAATGGTACTCCATATCTCTGATACAAATCCAGTAGAGGTGTTGAGATTAAGCTGAGTGGTGAGTCTACAAGACAATGTAAAGTACTCAGAAGGAACCAACCTGCAACATTATTGGGCCTCGTTGAGCTAGTATTTATGGCTCTGGATCTCGCACTCAGGACTTACAAGTGTTCAGAGTGGGTGATGTTGGAATGCTAATCTCTTGTGGAAAGTTAGGAGGATTGGAGGAGTAAAGTTTTGGTTAAATTTGTCAACCGATATGTTAGCCACGTCATCAGGTGAAACGTACGTATTATTATGTATTTACTCCATGCAATGCTGGACATTAGTACTTTCGTTTCTGACAAAGATGAAGTAGGCTTTGTGGTCCTTAGCATGGGTGGCAATTTTTCAGTTCATACTCACAAACTTTTGAAGAACTGAATTTTGCTTCTGACTTCATATGTCTTTCTGAATTCTCCTCTAGATGACTGGGCATTATGTTTACACATAAGGATTCAAAGCTTCTTCCTGTTGTTGTATAGTCTGTTTATACTAGAGTTTCAAAAACCGGGATTCACTCCTGAACTTGATATTGTATTTCTGCCTTATGGATGTTGACATCAGTTTTACAACCAGTGGCAGCCAACATCATATACCAAGGAATCTGGTATTCAGGCTGACTGACGGTTACCGGGAGCCGGATAACCGATATGTGCGGACTGCAACAGTGAAACATGCCTGAGGTGGTCCTATAAATTAACTGTAACTATGGCAATGTGCACATTGAGGTAATCAAGATGAGGCAGGAGCTGAAATGCCATCAGACAGAAGATATTTATGGCAGCTATGATTTTACCCTAACAGTGGATGTTACTAAATTGTGTTCATATTTGTCCAGTGATGTGATAAATGAAGGTGTTGAGTACAGGGGAGTATGCCAGTGAACACCAGACTCAATATTTTAGTACTTCTAGTTAGGACTAGAAATACTTGTTCAATAGAACTAGCATTAATGAAGTCCAGGAATCATTATGCATACATAGTAGTGAGGGTTCATAGGTTCTTATGTAAGAGCTAGGCTATAAGTCTATACACAATTACAAGCTTGGCTCACAACCAGAGGTCAGAATCAAACTCTGTACATGTATATGTGAGGTTAAAACCTTAACTGTATGCCACCCTCCCCAAATGGTCTCTGGAATGTCAACTAAGTGAACAAGCACACATACATGCACCAATTGACTGCAGTGAGAAAAGAACCCCTACCAAAAGAGTTACTGAAATTCCTTCACTGGGAAATGAACCTGGGCTGTAGCTGTGAGAGTGCCAATTCCTAACCACTAGACCACAAGGGATCCCCAGTGAGAATAAAATCCTGTACAATGTGTCTATGTATCTGCCAGGTAAACACATTGGCCATTATTCCAACGCCCAACATCCTCCCTTTTCTCTTGGTGTGTGTTTCCTAATTAATGACAGATACCTGAAGTTACTCAAGAGAAGAATGTTGGATTAGATAGGGAGGGATACTAATTTGTTTAGATAGGCACTGTAGGCTGCATGTAATATAAAGAGACTGCAGTAGCTTGAAAAAATGTGGTAAGGGGTTTTATTTACTGAAAAAAGGATATGGATGAGTTTAAAGTCATTGTACTGCCTTAAAGTCAGGAGTCGCATTGACATTTTACAAAGCTAGACAAAATCACTCCAGTATCTCCTTCATTTTCAATGATGCGCCTGAAAGCCACTATCTTGAACCCGTGTGTCAGAAACTATACACATATCGATATTATCAAGAGCTAGGGATGCCTCAAGCAGCGAAACTTCCTATTAAGGCTTTTACCACTCAGTAGCTATATCTTTATGTAATCTTGATATTTTCTGACTGTGGAAAATCACTGCAGTGGTCAAGTCTCTGAAGGCTGAGCAATTTGAGACATACCTTGTTCAAAAAAGGCAAAACAGGGGCAGAGAAATTCCTGATAAATATTTAGAAATCATTAATACAGAGGTACAGGTCATACCTAGCAAAACAATTAGGGTTGTCATTCATCTTCTCCCAGGTTGATTTTATATATATATATATATATATATATATATATATATATATATATATATATATATATATATGTATGCCCCACCACCATGTTTCTCTTCATATTGATCCAGTGGGGTGTGTCTTAAATCATTCACTCCCACAACACAATTACAAATTCATACCTATACCTTGGGTCAACGGACATCAGTAACTTAGTGACTTTGTGGATTCTGGTACTTGACAGGTAGCTAACCATCACCTTGCCTTTGCTCAGCCTGGTAACTGGTACATTGGTGTGTTTGAGGTGGCAGTGAATTTCCATTCTAAGGTCTTCAGTTCTCTGGTACACATTCTCTCATACATTTTGTTTTCTTCATTTGCTGCAATATCACACTCATGAAACTCTATTTTGTTAGACTCCAAAAATCCCAATATTTCTTGCTGTTTTTATTAATTGCTGAAGAGCCAGAAGAAGAGGCAATGTAATCTCTGATCATCATAATCAAGCATAAAAATAAAATTCCTCAGAGAAACTCAGGTGTAACAGTGTTTCATTTGTAACAAATTTCTTGTACAGCTCCGTTTTTGCTACAACTATAACAAGTAACTTGCAACATTCTAAAAATATACATAGCACTGAAGGCATAGGCCTTGACTAATTCTGTATGCCAGTATTTCATTACAACCTACTGACATCTCCAAATTGTATCCAGACTCCATATGCCTGGGACAGTTACCCCCTTTATCATGACCTACCTATATATTTTGCTGATATCATCTGGAATACTGTGTTCCCCAAAATGGTGATCCTTTAAATCAAAGATGTGGGGCTAAAAAAAAAAATCTTCTGCCCTTCTGCTGTAGCTCTAGCCAATTAAATTGCTTGCTGCAGTCATCACCATAAACAGTGCTCTATAGCCTTGTAGTACTGCATTTATTTATGAAGTTGCAGAATTGTCATGGTTTCATGAAGCTATGTTGATAATACATGTTCTGCATGTCATCACCACTGGAACTTAGAGACCATAGTTCCCAACATCTTCCTCGTAGAGCAGCCACTACATTCTACTTGCCATAATTATAACTGTGGTATCCAGGAACTAGTTTGCCTAAAGTCAAAACAATTGTCTTCTAGGTTTCAGATTTTTATTAATGTAAATTACTACTCTATATCATAGGTTCATAGGTAGGTACTAGGCTATCTGCCCGAGGTCATTTATAAGCCTAGCCAGAGTGTGTTGGCTTTCGCTCCCCCATTGATTAATTAACTGAGCCTCTGTCAAGCAGAGCCAATGGAGTAATCCCAGGGGTGTATTTTCTGTTACCCATCCACTTGTCAAGGCTTCTCTTGAAGAGTGTTAGTGAGGGGCTCTGCCTAATGTAGTTAATAAGAGGTAACCACCCAGGGATCTCTACCAAAAAGGGAACCAGTTAATAGTTAGAACAAGACTGCTGTGTTGGTTCAAATATAACAGATTTTATGTCCTCTAATGTCAAGATTATAATGGGCCTAAGACAAATATAAAAAATATATGATATAATAGTCTGTTGCAAAGTCTTTACCGGATGAATAATGATTTTTTTTTCCAGTTTGATCTAAGATGGTCCAGTGTCCTTTTTTACAGTTACTCTCTAAGGATAGACCCAATCTGAATTGCAAGAACCTATTCTATGAAAATGTTTACATATAACTTTATAATATTAGTAACCCACTACTTAACTCAAGAAATTCTTCCAAAAACTTCGTACAAATGTATGTCAGGTGCTTATGCAAATGGTGTTACATATCTAATAAGAATATGTTAATAATTCCTTCCAGTCAGTAATGCATCAGGACTTCTTCATATTTAACTTAAACTTTATCTCTGATACTTGAGACAAACATGGGGCAATGTGTATTCCTGCTTGTCTTTTCCTGAACCATTAAATATTTTAATAGAATTCTTGAGGTTTTTTTTTGTTTTGTTTTTACACCATCCTCCAACCTTTGGCAGTCACACACCTATGTATACCCTACTGGCTTATTCTTTCCTCTGTGGGTAAGATCCAGGAATGTCCAAATATTGCAAGAGTCCTCAGAATAATTTACTCCTATTCAAGGGCTGTATTGGTCCACTGGCCTCTCCTGGAGGTAAGAGTCAGACATATGGGAGTGAAACATTGAGTGAACCCATGGAGGTCTACACCCACTTACTCCAGACTCCTTTCTTTAGGTGAGCTTCTGGTTCATAGTGACCGCCCGGGTAGAGAATAATGTGCATGCTCCTACCCATATGATATCTGATTTAATGGCACATGCATTTCTTGACAGCACAATCTCATCTTGGCCATTTCCACTGTAAGCACCTGCCTTCTAATATATGTCACCATTCTGGTAGGCCAAGCAATCTTCAGCCCCCCTCCCCCACCGAATAATCTGGCTTTTCTGAGCCCATCCTCCCTCCCTGGATCTTTGAGTGCCCCTTCTAATCAAACACAGGTCATCTGGGTCATAGTAAAATGTTCACCCCTCCATGCATTTTGATTCTTGATGCCTGAAGATAAAGGATTATCCAAAATATGTCTTCAGTTCCAGCCATTTGTATATCTCACTTAATGTTTTTACTATAAAATGTGCAAGTTTGTTAACTTATAATATTGTGGGAACACCCATTAGAGGAATATTTGAGTCTGTATTACCTAAGAAGATGTTTTTCTGCTTATGTTTTTACTAGAGGTGTGGTTTTTACTATCTTTTGAAAAAAAAAATACAACTATACCCGCACACAGAAATATTCCCCTCATACACTGGCAGTGAAACCACAAGTCTGCCTGAACTCACCTCCAAAATCCATTTTTGCTAACTGATGGCTTAATTTAAGTTTTGATTTAACAAATTTGCCATGTAACTGTATGAGACATTGCTGACAATATTTTTCAGTGCCTATCTACATGTCTGTCTACAAATTATATCTATATCTGCATATAGCTTTATATGTACACACACACACACATGCACATATATATATATATATATATATATATATATATATATATATATATAGAGAGAGAGAGAGAGAGATAGATATATAAATGATATCCTTTCTGTTCCTAATGGCCAATCAAATAATGATTTGGTCTTACAACTTCATCATGGATAGTACACGGAGGTATATAGCACTATATTTAACATCTTTAAAGAACAATACTACATTCTCATGTTTATGAAATAATCTTTTTTCCTCTCAGTAAGCATACAAACCAAGCAGTCTCTTTGTCTAATTGATGTGCCATTTTTATTTTGTGCCTTTTTTTTTACTTTTCTATGTGCACTTTAATGACAGCAGAAATTCTTGATGTTTCATCTACATTTCAAAATACCAGTTTCAATTGCTCCCAGTATAAAACAAGCAACTGTAGGTAACCTATTATATCATCAAAAGAACAATTCATTGAATGGCATTTCAAAAAGCATTTTGTTAAACACTGCATTCATCAAACTGTTCTTAATGAGATCGCATTACGGTAGGGATCTGGAAATTTGCCCTTTATTCACTGTAATGTGATCTCGGAGATGGTATATATAATTAGTGGGGGTGTGAGGAGTGCAGCCCCCACATGGGGGGGGGTTCAATGAACGGCATTTCAGATGAAATGTCATTCATTGAAGTGACAATTCAATGATATAAAACAATCCCAGTACTGGCAATGATGGCTGGATAAAGCTTTGTTTCATCTTCTTTTTTTATTATTTATTTATTTATTTATTTTCTGTTTGATTTGTTCAGTTTTGGACATTTGTGGTTAATGCAGTGTATGCCAATTTAGCAAGTCTCTCTAGTGTTATAAAGTGCTGCACTTGAAATTAATGGCTATTGAAAGTTAATCACAGCAGATCATTTGTTTATCTTGTAGTTGAATTTCTTCATGTTCTATTTTATATTTTAATAATAACAAAGCGGCCTAGCCATGCTCTTACAGTTTTCAGTAAAGTTGTGTCAAAAGATTACAGTTTTCATGGATTATCTAGTGCCTGTTTTGATTTCACAAATGACAGGTTTGTATTAACATCAGTCATTTTTAAACCAGGACCCAGCCTTCATTGTTCAAAATAATTCATAACAATTTCACTTCATTTGCAACCTCATTCTCAGTATTTTATTGTAATCCACTGTTTTTTGTGGGTGGTGTAGTGGTGCAGCTGTAGCTTTGTTGCCTCACAGTAAGAGGCTTTCTGGTTTGATTCTCAGCTGGGGTGCCTTCTGTGTGGAGTCTGCATGTCCTCCCTGCATTTGTGTGAGTTTCTTCCCACATTACAAAGACATGCACCTGGAGTGTTTCTCTCTGGGCCTCTGCTAAAAATAGGTTTTGTTCTAAGTTGAACTTTCCTGGTAAATAAATGTTAAATAAATAAATTATTCTGATCACTACATAAAATAGTAGATCTCACTCTTAATATCCTTTTTCAATACCTGCTTTTACTCTGATACCCCTCTGGTTGAGCTCAGCATCTCGTCTACATATAGGTGTATGCTTTCTGGAAAAGCAGTATTTTTTAGAATGTAATGTAATGAATATATTATTAATTAACAGAGTTGCTAAATGAAATCCCTGAGCTAATACCTACATTTCTTATGAGAATTCTAGTGTAATGGATATGACAATATAATTCCAGTGGGGATGCCTAACATGTGAATATGATGACTCTGGGGCTAATTGTTTATTAATCCCTGTGTATATAACAAGTGTATTCATTACTGGACTATTTATTAATGCAGCCTTGCCCAGAACTTGATAAAAACGGGTCATTCTCCAAGTATCATTTTACTTCCTGGCTAATCTCATGGATGAATTCACCGTATTACTGATTCTTCAAAGGAAGAAATTCTCACGTAAAGTTCCAGAAGTGC
>NC_056748.1:197039282-197044282 GCF_019279795.1 Protopterus annectens | reverse complement strand
GCCATTGCCCCATGCTGGAGGATAACCAGCACAGAGAAACTGGTGGGTGCAAGCTTTGAAGGGGGATACTTGAATGTCAAAAGTATGGAGATGAAAGTACATAGAAAAATCGTATAAAGTACATATACTATTAAAAACTCCTGTTGTCCACCACGGCAGTAAAACTTGATAATAAAATCAAACCTTTAATAAAAAAAAAAGAATATAACATAAAACAAGCAGTCCTCAGACTTCAGATAAGCGCTTTTAGCAAATATGCCTCCCTCAGATCGTAAAAAAGGACTGTTCAGCTTTTGTATTTATAAGGCATCACAGCCATTCATCTGTGACAAGCCCTTGTTGCAAACCAAAAGGAGGCCAGCTAGCAAAGAGGTATAATTTCCTTCATTATAATTAAAGGCACAGTATTTCTTCTTACTATGAGATTGTATATGAGAAAACTAGTAGCTATATATGTGAATACATTATATAAATGAAGCAACATTCACGTAAGCTTGCTGATCATGTTCCTTCTATTCCTAAGCGCAGGTTTTAATGGCACAATGGTATTCAAGCCTGGTAATCTGTTCGCTCTTAAATCAATTATCCAGCATGTTTCCCTTAACTCTGTGCGATTATGAACATCGCCTCCTCTTGTGGTCTGACAGACTGCCTCTATAGCCTTAAATACAAAGTGATGTGAAGGAAACTGTACTATATGGGCTGCTAAGGCATTATTGGGATCTTTCTGTTTACTGTCCCTTAAATGTCTAAGGATACGTTCCTTAAGACGTTGATCTGTTTTGCCAACATAGAAAGCACTACATTGGCAGCAAGTCGCTAAGCATATAATGTGGGAACTAGTACAATCAGCATAAACATTAAAATTGTACTGTTGCCTGGAGTATGGATGTACAAAAGTATTGGAGCTGTCAATGGAGTTGCAAGCTTTGCATCTCAGGCATCTGAAAGTGCCCTTTCTGTTAGAATTGGGCCTATTTCTTTCAAAACCATCTTTGTTGCAAATGAGACGTTTCAAATTCTTCTTATTCTTATATAGGAATATAGGCTGTTCCCCTACAATGTCTTTAATTTTGTCATCAGTTGTCAATACTGGTCAAAATGTCCTAATAACTTCACATACTTGCTTAGTGTCAGCAGTGTATGTTAACAAACATTTAAGTTGCTGTGATTGAGTTTTAAAATCAAGACTCTCATGATGACTCGATGTAGGTTCAGAGAAGTAGGGACGTCCCTTTCCTCTCCTTAATTCCTGTAGGTCATGCTTCAGTCTTAAATTCTTTCTTTTATAAGATCTTTTACTTAAATGTGTCTCAATATTTCCCTGTTCTGCTACAAAGTCTTCATTCTCAGTACATAATCTTGAGGTTCTTAAAATCTGATTCTCAAAGATGTTATCAAAGATATGTCCTGGGTGCATACTGCCCTATGCATATAATGATTTCTCCAGGTTTCTTTTTTATGGATTCCTGTACTGATACCTCTATCAGGGTGTAGATGGATCTTTACATCCAGAAATTTTATGGTCTCTGAAGAGTGTTTGACCACAAACTCTAGAAAATATGTGGTCTCGTTGATGAAGTTGACAAAAAGGTCCAATTGTGTACAGCTGCCTCTCCAAAGGATAAAGACATCATCCACAAAGTGACTGTAGTACACTAGATGTTGTTTCCAGGTACTAGGTAACAGTTCATTGTGTTCCCACTCAGCCAGAACCAAATTGGAATAACTATTTGCACATAGCCACACCCCATGTCTGCAAATAGAGAGTCCCCATACATAAAGATGTTATTTTCCAATACGAGTTCCAACAAGGAACATATTGGTTCTGTTTCCATACTGTTCCTTGCTAAGAAAATCTTAATGCCTGTAAACCATAGTGATTTGGAATCACCGTAAACAAACTCTTGATGTCCATTGTCACTAGTAGCAAATCTTCATATTTTTTGAGACCCTTTGTAACTAAAAAAAGTTTTTCCAAAAGTCTCCTGAGTCCTTCAATACAGTTCCTGCTAGTGGCAGGGCCTTCTTTAATTCATTCTCCACGTACATGGAAACAGGTTCAGTTACCCACCCCCTTCCAGAAACTATGGGACATAGGGGTGGGTCAGCTGGATCCTTGTGAATTTTGGTGAGTCCGCTGATTTATGGAAACATAGGTTTGGGGCAATCAAGGAACTCATATAGTTCTTGTGAGATGTTTGTCTCTATCAAAAGGTCATATAGGTAGCTGCGAAAATGATCTACCTTAGTCGTAGCTTCACTGTAACTTAGTCTCTTATACGTTCTTTCATCATCCAACATACAGAGCATTTTATGCCTGTACCATATGGCTTCCATCACCACTATACATCCTCCCTTATCAGCAGGCTTGATAACCAAACTATCTGTTTCCTTTAGCTGCTTCAGCATCTCATTATCATTAGTGGTTAAGTTGAAGAAACGTCCTTGTTCTTTGGTTGTGTTACCCCTTAGTTTGAAGATTTCATCTTCACATAATCTTAAGAACATCTCCACTGGTGGAGGATTAGGGGGAACAAAGCTACTCAATTTTGTATCAGGTAGCCATCTACTGTCATTTGCTTGTCCAAAAGTACACTTGAATGCAAGGTTCCTGCAAAACATTCTGATATCCAGCACAGATTCACTAATATCAGATGGTAAGGCTGGAATAAAACTCAGGCCCTTGTCTAACAAGGAAATCATATCAGGGCTTAAAGTCTTATTAGAAAGATTCACTACTAAACTTGATTCAGATCCAATTAAAGTGTAAGCTTCTTTCTTTTCCATTCTTGACTCTGTGTTCTTTGAGTCCTGTAGTGGTTGAATTTGGAAAAAAAACGCAAGGGCCAATGTATTGGTGCATGCATTGCCCCTTCTTTCGGCCTAGTTGCTAAATGAGAGGCTAGGGGAGCATTCTTGTTGCCGGTTTCTGCACCCATAGTGGCTGTACTGCTAGACGCTTCTCTTGAATCTGTTTCTGATATTGTAAAATTAGGGGTTCGGTACTGACGAGTTAAGAATGGCAGAGTTGTGAATGGCGGGTTCCAGATCAGTTAAACTGACAAAAGTAATCACATCTTCTCCATTGGGTCTAGAAAAAGGTACCTTCTCCTTGTATGATGGTAAAGCTCCCCGCCCCTTACTATTGGATTCCTCTCTCGGCCATTCAAAGATTTGGCCTCTTACAAAATCCTGATGGTCACGGGCTAGCTTTTTAACCTTCTGCTGTCTTAGCTTCACTTCATAAGCATTCAAGTTGATCCGTAACTGCTCTAGGCTATTCAGATGTGAGTCATGCAGCTCTAAGCTTTCCAATTTAGTCTGCTTAGTTGATATGATTACTGCCATCCTTTCCTCTTCCGGCTTGAAGAATTCTATCAGAAGTTCATGTTTTGGCGACTTGTTGCAAGATTTATAATTTACCATTTTGCGAGCATATCCGGATAAGTGTTCCCATATGAGGGTAAACACTTCACTCGCATACCTCGAGGTACAGTTTGATGATGCAGGCACGCTTCCATATGGAAGCGTTGCCACTGCAGTCTTTTAAGCTGGTAAGCTGCATTCTCCACTTCCCGAAATATACAATTAAAGTTATTGTCAGGAACCGATGCAACAACTGTGGAAGCAGCTACATTACCCAAATTCAGATCTAGAAGCAGGTTCAATAAGTCTCCCGATATATTAGAAATATTGCATGTTCTAAGTTTATCGTTCAAGTTCAATTGCTGGTTCGCCATATTCAGTGTAAGAAACAAAAGCAGTCAATAGGCAAAAAACTTTCTTACACTGTGAAGGACAACAATGAGGAAAAGAAAAGGCAAACACTGCTAAAAACTCCTGATGCCCACCACGGCAGTAAAACTTGATAAAAAAAATCAAAACTTTAATATAAAAAAAAAAAAAAAAAAAAAAGAATATAACATAAAACAAGCAGTCCTCAGTCTTCAGATAAGCGCTTTCAGCAAATATGCCTTCCTCAGATCGTAAAAAAGGACTGTTCAGCTTTTGTATTTATAAGGCATCACAGCCGTTCATCTGTGACATGCCCTTGTTGCAAACCAAAAGGAAGCCAGCTAGCAAAGACATAAAATTTCCTTCATTATAATTAAAGGCGCAGTCGTTCTTCTTATGAGATTGTATATGAGAAAACTAGTAGCTATATATGTGAATACATTACATAAATGAAGCAATATTCACGTAAGCTTGCTGATCATGTTCCTTCTATTCCTAAGCGCAGGTTTTAATGGCACAATGGTATTCAAGCCTGGTAATCTGTTCGCTCTTAAATTAATTATCCAGCATGTTTCCCTTAACTCTGTGCAATTATGAACGTTGCCTCCTCTTGTGGTCTGACAGACTGCCTCTATAGCTTTAAAAACAAAGTGATTTGAAGGAAACTGTACTATATGGGCTGCTAAGGCATTATTGGGATCTTTCTGTTTAATGTCCCTTAAATGTCTAAGGATACGTTTCTTAAGACATTGATCTGTTTTGCCAACATAGAAAGCACTACATTGGCACAAAGTCGCTAAGTATATAATGTGGGAACTAGTACAATCAGCATAAACATTAAAATTGTACTGCTGCCTGGAGTACGGATGTACAAAAGTATTGGAGCTGTCAATGGAGTTGCAAGCTTTGCATCTCAGGCATCTGAAAGTGCCCTTTCTGTTAGAATTGGGCCTATTTCTTTCAAAACCATCTTTTTTGCAAAAATGAGATATTTCAAATTCTTCTTATACTTATATAGGAATCTAGGCTGTTCCCTTACGATGTCTTTTATTTTGTCATCAATTGTCAATACTGGCCAAAACCTCCTAATAACTTCACATACTTGCTTATTGTCAGCAGTGTATGTTAACAAACATTTAAGTTGCTGTGATTTAGTTTCAAAATCCAGACTCTCATGATGACTCGATGTAGGTTCAGAGAAGTAGGGACGTCCCTTTCCTCTCCTTAATTCCTGTACGTCATGCTTCAGTCTTAAATTCTTT
>NC_056748.1:197029282-197034282 GCF_019279795.1 Protopterus annectens | reverse complement strand
TGCAAGTATACAGAGTGCCACAAATGTATTTCCTGTTGAGCATAACCCAGTTTGAACTGTTAGAATCATCACCGGTGTCTGATATAAAAGTAATCTCAGCAAGTGAGCCAGCAAGTGAGATAATGCTTGTGGAGCAAAAGGTCAGAAGTTCTGGGCAACCTGATGTCATGGATAATGACTATATGTTACAAAACAAACTATTTTGTACAAAACAGGTAAAAAGTAGCACTGCTACAATGTGTGATGTCTCTTTGCAAATGTGACCTAATGTTTCTGGCTATTGAGGCTCCACAATATAGTTAACGATGAAGGTTATGATGAAGTGAACATTGTAAAATACAACAAAACAATCTTTTGGCTGCAAACACTCGAATTCTGTCATTTGCTTCACATTGTATTATCAAACAGATAACTAGTAGCACATCTAAAACCAATGTTCTGAAGCTGCTGAAATATAATGAGTGGAAAGGGCACTGTATACAACATAAAGAAATGCAGGTACTGTGACTGTTTCCATATTGAACAAGTTGCCAATATCCAAAATAAAGGAATATATGGAAGACAACCCTGTGTCGATGAATCAGTGAGCAGAGGCGGACTCTGGCTGATGTCACTCATGCCCGTAAGTCGAAGCTGGGAGTGAGGTCATGCCCTCCAGCAAATGCTGTAAGGTTTGTAGAGCTGCAGTTTTAGGTCATGTTGGGAGGAGGGATCCATACAGAGGTTTTCAGTGGAGTGATGAAAAGGAAGGGTCAGAACCAGGAGAGAGAGAGAAAGAGGCAGAGAAAGAGACTTACGTTGGTTACTCAGGAAGAGAGACAGCAGCAAAGAAAGAGATAAGCAGAAGCCTGACAGCAGATTAAAACATGGTTTGTAGGGAAAACTTAAGGGGAAATTAAATGGCTGACACACAAGGCTTGCACTAAGACTTGATAACAAAGGGTGATATGTTATATGTGTAGACAGCCTTGAGAGTGAGAGAACCGATTGTGAGCTATAAATATAAGTAAGCTATAGCTGGCTTGCTTTATTTATATTTTGTGGCAACTTTTGTTTCAAAAAAGTCCACCTTAAGAATTACTTCCGCAAGAGCCTTCTAAGACCATCAAAAAAGCAACCTCTACTCTATAAAGATTTGAGTCTACTGAGTTTTGCAAACTGAACATAAATTCAAAGGTGCTGCATGCATGAAATGCATATTGTTTGAGTTAATAATAACCCAACATATTACATCATGCATAGAAACATAGATGCACACACACACACACACACACACACACACACACACACACACACACACACACACACACATTTTTACATTTACATATATTTTATTATATATTGCATTTTAGGATATTCTACTATATTGTTAAAGTTTTTATGGTAAGATGTCCAACTTATATGTTTATTCCTTTTATGATTTGTTGTTTTGAACATGTGATTGATAGGTAAGATTATCTAAACTTGTGATGTTTTAATGAATATGGTTCTGAAGAAGTCCCATTTTGTGTACAGGGATGAAAGTGCTTAAGTCTATGTATGTTCAGATATTACAATTTTCCTTTTTTATACCTATCAGAGTTTCCATTATTTTTAAGTTTAATATTACCTATTATGCTTGGAGGGCACTACATACTGCCGTGGTGGTGCTGTGATAGTGTTGTCACTTCACAGTAAGACGTTGTCCTGTTCGATTCTCAACTAGAGCGTCTTCTGTGTGGAGACATGCATGAATGGGCATACATTCGTTGAAGGTTGTGCGTCAGGGCCGGCAACTCGGCATGTAAAAATCTTCTGCCAATCATTAGCAGACCGGAGTTCCGCTGTGGCGACCCCTAACCGGGAAAAGCCGAAAGACACAACAACAACAATGCTTGGAGGGCACTACGTGAGCCTTTGGCTAGTTTTATTTATTTTGGTTTACTTATTGTAAAAAGAGAATGTTTGTCTTCCTTGTGTGAACAGCCGAGTTTCAGCTATCTGATGTTTCTAGTAAAATGAATTTTGAGTTGAAGTTGTTCAATTCAAGATTTACATTGGTCACCCCTTTCAAAGCTGATCCAGTCCTCAGAGACCTGGGCATTTTTATTGACAATGAACTATCCTTTGATCACCATGTAACCACTGTTGTTAGGATACTCTTACCTAGCCAGACTTATGACCAAGAGCATTTCTTCTAGATATAAGGAAGCTATCTAAACTATCTACTCCTCCATCATCAGGCCCATAATAGAGTATAACGGACCCCTTTAGTATTTATTTCTCTGAGCATATGAACCAGCTAAAAAGACTGCACCATTTTATTACTAACATAATCAAGAGTACGTCTTCACTGAGCTACTCAGATAATGCTTGAAGGATCCAGTCTTATGTTACCTATATCACATCCACAAAACTAATTACACCTATTCAAGATATCTTAACTTCCACCAAAACATAAATAGGACAGGATAGTGAAATACATATATAATTCAGAGAATCCCTCTTTTATGGAGCAGACTTCCTTAGGATATAAAGCAAAGTAGCTCCCTTACCCTTTTTAATGATGAACTGGATGAATGGATGGAGACCCATAAATAAAACATGGGTCTGGCCCACAAGCCCACTGTCAAAAATAGGTATAAATTAGTCATGTCAATGGCTACCTACAATCTGGGATATTGTGGGATAGGCTACTAACAGTTCACTGGAGCAAAAGCCTAATATTACCCTATGAACATATATAAAGATAGATACATAGATAGGTAGGTAGGTAGGTTGACAGAGTGATGTATACAACAACACAACATATATGTGTGACTTTGGAGAGCAGGAAAGGAAGAGTGCTAAATATATGAGGACATATGTATGTTTTTATTCTGGGATGCTGGCAAAACAAGATATGACAGTAATACTAGTGACTTGTTTTGAGTAAAGAAACAAGTAAAATTTATTGTGTGCATCATGAGCTGAGGTGTTTTAGGTTTGTCTCTTTGACTAAACTTTAACAAGTGTGCAGAAATAAATAAATCTGCAGTTTAATTCAAAAGTAAAGTATAATGCAGGATGCAAGCTGCAATACATATGATTTTATGTTTTCTGTCTGAGTAACTGCTGCCTTCTGTGTTAACAAATATGCTCATTGTGTGCATTGATATATAATCTTTGACCAAAGTGTGTGTGAATGGTATATGTTTCACAGTCACTGCTGCAGAGGATTATGATTCCTTTTTGCAATATTCCTTTGTTAGCCACAGTATTTACCCCAGAACATTTAATAGTAGAACTATGCCATTTCAGAATTATGGAGCGCTAACAAAATAATTAAAACTCGTATATGTACACGTAGCTTAAAATTATATAAGTACAGAATACATTTACTAAGAGCTTTGATATGCCCAGAGAGTGTTTCAAATGATAATGTATGCAATGCATAATGCATATCCTTTAAAAGGTTATGAAGTTATTAAGTTCCTGAATGTTGGCTTTAATATAAACATCATCCATCAATGCTAACGATAGCACTGATATGGCACCGGCATAGCAATGTATAATTTAGGTCCCTACTGAACTATTATGCCAAAACTAACAGGAAAATCCTTTTAACATTTCAATTAAAGACTGTTTCTTTCAAACTGTCAAATATAGATAGAAAAAGACGGACCATAATAAGTAGCACATGATTAGAAATGTGGTTAAGGAAATGTAGATTTTAAGAAATTAGCTGACATAATTCTCTGATGCTGTGCATGTGAAACTGGATCCCGGGATCGTTTGTCTAATATAATGGAAGTAGTATTATTTTTTTAAAAAAAGGAAGTCTGTTGAAAGATCTAACGAATATGACTGTTTTATGTGGTGAGGATAACATTTTCAGTTTTAAACAGATGTATTATACCTATTGACTTAAATATCACTGAAAATAATTTTTATTATATATTTTGTATGTGTCTGGCAGTTACCACAGAGGATTCAGGTTATGAGCTGTTAAAGACCTATTTCCTGTGGTACAGGGGTTCAGTTCCTCAGCCTTCATTTGTCCTCTGTGTGACACTGTGCAAGTCATTTAACCAGATAGTGCTTTGGAGACACTGGAAGACTGGGTTACGCTCCTCAATGGTCTCCCAGATGACATGTCTAGTAACTATTTATGAACAAATTCACTTTTTAGCTTCAGGAAATAATGTTACTTCAGAATTGCTTTCAGTCATATCAACTGCATTTTATCATTTTGCAGATAAAATAGTATTCATGCTGGGGTTAATACTGTGTTAACCTCAATGACTCTTACTTTTAAAGTAGAAATTACTTAACTCATTCACACCTAGTACATGTGGAGTACTGCACACTTAGTATCTTAAATACATTCTTAGGTTCCCGATTTTTATTTTTAAAAAAAGTAAAAGTCAGAAACAATATAAACAATAAAAAAGGCAAAGTCAAGCAGAAAGATACTATCACCATCAAATGCTAATATTGTTTATAACAGCTCTTCTTTACAATGGCAATAGTCACAACATTTAAAGTTTTTTTCTACAGAAGTGTAATACTATAAGACACACACAAAAAAGCCAAGAACTATATATGTTCTTTGCAAATTGTTATAAACAGCTTTCCATACCTTGCAAACTGAGTATAGCAGACATGGTATCAGGAATTATTTTGTTCTTCTCAGCTTGAGATTTTATATGGCTGTGAACATTTTTTTCCAGATACTTTCCAGGAAATGAGAAGTTATTATTACCTACAGCATTAACAAAGAGCAAAATGCGTGCAATTTACAATTAAAGTTGTGACTATTTACCCAAATTATGTATAGTTTTAGTTTATAGCATTAAATATTTTGATGCCACTAAGTTTTGTTAGTGTTAGAATAACCATGAAATTATTGCATTTATCCACAAAAGTGTTTGAAAACTAGCAATATGTGCAGTGTAATACATTACACATATGCTGTCCTTCAATGGTATGTCAGTAGCCCAGACAAAAATTTTAAAATGTGAGTAAATAACAACCAGAGC
>NC_056748.1:197019282-197024282 GCF_019279795.1 Protopterus annectens | reverse complement strand
GAGTAGTGATCCTACAGAAAATTGAAGAGTAAAAATAGACAGTTACTCATTCACAAACCTTCCAAAATCAGCTGATAGTACTTAGCTGTATTTTTGGCATTGAATAGAGAGAAATGGTGACAGTTAACATGACACCCCAACCCCATGTAGAAAATGAGAAAAGGGGGGGGGTGACAATGATGATAAACAAAACAATAATTGACAAGTATCAAGTATGCACAGTCCCTAAAAATGAAAACTGCCTTTTCTTACTTTACTGCATAATATTCAAGGAATTAATTAACAATTCAATTCTTATCTTTGTTTATTGGACCATTTATTTAATTTGTACTGGTATTTTAAGCCAGTATAATACATCACAGACACTTTCTTTATATTTCACAATTTGAGTAACTCATATATTCTTGCCAGCATTCGATTTTGAAGCTGGTTATGAGTTATGACTGTTTCTAATTAAAACATCAGCCACTATGTCAATTTACTTCTTACTTAAATGAACAAAAAATGAATGCATTTGTTTCCTCTGAGATGAATTTTGTTCTGATTATTCCTTTACTGTCATTTATTCAAGCATTGCCACTGCTGGATCATTCTTAGCAAACTGCCAAAGCTATTTAATTGTATTTTCCGTCATAGCGTACTTCCACTTTCTCTCATTGCAGGTCATCTGGTTGCACTGGTAAATGCAAATGACTTGTAATATTCTAAAGGATGCAGGCCTTGACTTTTCTGCTGCTTTTCAGCAGAGAATTACAATTACAAATTAGAAATTACAGAGAGTTTAATGCTTATGGATGAAACACTTAAACCTGTTGCTTAAGATCAATGTCTTCTCTCACAGAGAGATATAAATCCTCATGCCACCAGAGGTCCACATCCTTTCACCTGGACAAAGCTGTGTGTATAGATAGGTTAAGGATGGAGTAGTCAGAACTGTGAAAGTGGTTTGAGGAAGAGGCCAATACCAAAATGATCAACAGGACAACACAAATGAATAAGAATGTCAGACTATAGCAATAACCCATGGCTGAGTGTGGGTAATGCTGGATTTACCCACGGTTGGCGTGGTTTGGTCATGAGGGCAAAGCCCGAGTGACCAAATAAAGCCAACCATGAGTAAATCCAGTCTTACCCACACCCAGCCATGGGTTATTGCTATTATACAATGATGTTAGTTTTGTGTTGTGTTAAGTTTGTGTTGTTCTTATTTAGGTTTTTGTTTGCTTTATTTTGTATTCTTCCACTTTTTGTGAGATAAAATAGTCCACACTTCGATGTAGTTAGCCACAGCCCCTCTGTTTTGTCTTGAACTTTTAAGAATTATATTCCAAACAAGGAGGTGACATTGTATAATATTAAGTAATAGAGTGTGTAGAGTGTGGGGACTGGAGGAATGTTGGACTATCAGAGGGGGGTGGGATGTTGGACTACCAGAAATCAGCAGACAATTCCCAATACTAACTTTTGATATAAAAAGAAACTGAGTTCAGAACAGTTTAAACTCCATATCAGTTATAAGTACTCCTACTTTTAAAAAGGAACAAACAAAAACATTTAAAGGGGTACAAAGAAATAATTCTTCAGGACAACAGCTGCCACCATGTAAGTGTGGACTGTGTAACACACTGCCTGTTCAAACACTGCCCCATAATGTTTAACCTTCAATACCACAATGCATCGCTATAACATAAAACAATGAAAATATGGGTATGGGACCATGGTAAGGTACATATAGCATCACATCTTTAATATGGACTTAGCCACAGTTTCCACGGCATGGACGGGGTGCATTTGGCCAGCTAGGTAGCCTTGTACTCACCAACTGTAAAGTGCACAGGAAGATCAGTGTACACCGGCCAGTACAGCACCCCATTTACAATGCAAATCAATTACAAAGGGAACAAAGCCATGACACTACTTTCATATACCAGCACTCCCAGAAACACAGTAAATATATCCTGTTCTGCTAAGAAAGCTGTACATCTACTGTTGCGAGAAAAGGATGTAAGCACACAGCGGTGTGCAAGGGAATGGAAAGCCGAATTGTTTCTGATCCACCCTCTGCTGCTGAACATTGTGGCAGGAAACAAGTGCTACTGTGCTGCTCTTTCAGGAAAAGTTATACAGACTTGGAGGATGGAGGGAAGAAACAGGAAAATAATAATAGTAATAATAATAATAATAGTAATGATAATAATAATAATAAATAATAATAATGGTAATAATAGTAATAATAATAAAAGTAATAATAATAGTAATAATAATAGTAATAATAATAGTAATAGTAATAATAATAGTAATAATAATAATAGTAATAATAATAATAATAATGGTAATAATAATAATAGCAATAATAATAGTAATCGTAATAATAATAATAGTAATAATAATAATAATAATAATGGTAATAATAATAATAAAAATAAGAATAAGAATAAGAATAGTAAGCCATCATACAATGTCATCTCCGAAAAGGAAGTCAGGGCTGCATGATTTCTTAACGGCCGGACTTGTAACTTGGGTTACTTTGGATTTACAATGTGCACGCTGGTTGGATTGGCCAATCAGCGTGCACGTTTCTCATCTTTTTGGAGATGACATTGTATACTAGCAGTTAAGGTACATGATAAAGCATACGAGAGGTCAAAAGGAGTGACTGGTGAGGTGTTAGAGATACATAATAAAATGTGTATAATCATGAGGGTATCAAAGATGCACGTTAAATGGACTTGTATAAAGAGAACAGGAAGGAGAATAATGACCATTTTAGGTGTATTATAAGAAAACCAGGAAATTAAAGGTAGACTTAGCAGAGCTGATCAAAGACTGGGAGAGAACACAGCTGCCTGTGAAAAATCAAAGAGTTTGAATGAATGCTTTGTTTGAGCCAGAAAAAGAGAAAGAAGACCCAGTGTGACACGCTGGTAGGGAGGCAAGACAGACTGGACTGAGCAGTGGTCAGACACTGCAACAGTAAGAGGGAGAGAGGTGGAGGAGAGACTGAATTGATGGCCCTTCTGAAAGTTAAAGTAGAAATACAAAATGTACCACCTCCCAGCATCCCCAAGAAGATGGGTAATGTCTGATGGCAGTCCATGTTGAAGGTCATCAAGATATCACTCATTAGCATGGAATTGCCCAAGGATTGCAAGAAAGCAAATGTGTTACCCATACAAAAAAAAGAGTTCAGGAAAAATCTGGCTTCAGATCTACAATGTCCTGCATATGCCACATCTTGAGGACTCTACGGGGGGAGGGGCACTGGGTGACGGAAAGTTTCTAGAGGGAAGGGATATGACAAGAGACTAGAGTAACTGAAATTCTTTAAAACAGAGACTAGGATAGGCAGGGTACATGATATTGCTATACAAGATCATAGCAGGGCAATATGCAGGACTAATACTGAACAGGACATCGTGAAAAGGAGGGACAGTGACATCAGATTGTATGGAATACCAGCATTATCTATCTCTTAAAGTACTTTGTGATGAAGATGTTTTTGCAGCCATAAAGTTAACTTATAGACATTTTGATGGAATGGAGATTTACAGACCAATTTAAGACAGCATGGGGCAAGTAGGGATGGAGAAAAAGTATAATATTATGGATACTTAAAAGGCAGGCTAAATAGGCTTACTGCCCCCAAGCAAATGCAATACGATATAAGTGAATGATATGTGCGCCAGACAAATTGTTTACTTATGTCTAGAAACCAAATGTACAATTTATAGGCTTAGGTAATGTAACACCATAAACAAAAAATGCCAGTGGCATATTCGAAGACCAGTTAAAAGGCATATAAAAAAGAAAACTGTTAGCCATTTTCATAGGCAGTCTGTAGGATACCAGCTAGAGATTTATATTTGGTGCTTCAAAGGAAAGCAGAAGATAGAAGTACTTCAGAGGAAGGAAACAAAATAATATACAATTATCTCATAAAACCATATAAGAGATTAGTATTTACACTTTAAAGCGGGTGGGCAGAAATGGGGTATGACTGAAAAACATTACCTCAGTGGAATTCTTAAAGCAGAAATTATACTTCAGCTACTACATCTGAACAATAAACAGCAAATAAGGATACTGTGTAGTTGGCTAAGCTGAGATATAGACATTTTTTTTTTCAGAAACAGGGAACAAAATGATTAGAACAGTCTTCCTAAAGAAGTTTTAAGATCAAAATATCTCCCTAGCAGAAATATGAGACTCAACACTATGAGTTTTGACATTATAAAAATCAAAAGTATTAAATGAAACAAAAAAGCAAATTCTAGACCTGCAGTGTTTTCATTACAGTAATTTTTGCAAGTATGTTTTGCCCTCCTGTAATCACAACACAAGGTGTTATACTACTGATATATAGTGTGCACATTTGCCCTACACTTTGAGTTAGTTTATTCAACAAATATTTACCATCAAAATGTATGTTCTGAAATATCATCTTAGCAAATTGGAATTAGACTAACAAAACATGCAATGCAAAGTCACAACAAACATTTTTTAGAGCTGAATGTGGGTGTGACTAAAACAATACATGTGCATTAGCGGATAAAGGTGAGTGGTGAAAATTATATGGAAGCAACAACTGAGGGGAAGGAACTTTTCACTGTAATTCTCACCTGCTGTTGGTCACAGGGCTGTAGGGACAGCTTTCGATAGTGGATGCTGGGCTACCAATTAAAAGAAAAAAAAAGAATCTGATAAATTCAGAAAGTCATCTATTGTTTTTAAATCAAAAATAATAGCTGGTGCTCTGAATTTCTGTTTTGTTCTAAGAACATTAGAACGGCCTGATATTAGATTTACCCCAACAAACTCCATAGATCTTGAGGATGCCAGAAATGTCACTCAAGAAGCACATCAAGAGGTTACTGTATGAAGCTGTGAGGACACTTCGTATTGGCTCAGGCTACCTTAGGTGACTGAGAACATCAAGAGGTTACTGTATGAAGCAGTGAGGACACTTCGTATTGGCTCAGGCTACCTTAAGCAACTGAGAA